>NC_061074.1:8415881-8608381 GCF_021917145.1 Hypomesus transpacificus | reverse complement strand
GAGGTGGAGGGAGTGGAGGAAAAGAGGGAGACGGAGATGATAGATGTGATATCATCCTTTTGCGAGACCTTTCTCAATATATCTTTGATTCTCAACTGACATCCTTCCTGTCCTCTCTCTTTTTCCATCCCTTCTGTGCCACATTCCCTACCCTCTTTTTACATTGTTTTGCCTCCATCCCTGTCTTTTAACAGTTTCCCTACAATGTTTACCTCTTTACGGGAGCCTTTATTGGGTGTGCTCAAGCTTTCGGCCAGCACAACCATTGTTCTCTCACATATATATATATAAATATATTTCTTTATTATCATTATTTCTTTTCCCACACCTCCTCAATGTTTGGACTACATAGACAACGTTGGTGTCAAAAGGTTCGTCTTGTTAGCGATTGCGTTGCTTGTATTTTGATTTATGTTCCGTTGCACGGTTTAGGAGCTTTTTTTTTACAACGTTTTTGTGGCAAAAAGTGCCTTGTGTGGCACAAGGGAACTCAGTGCTAGCCTAATGTCACAACATCATCAGATGTTAGCAACGACGCATAGATACGACGTTCTAGTAAGACAGACAGCGATATCAGCGAGCCCTCAGCATTAGTGCCATAGCTAAAAGTCGAGGAAAGTTGAGGCAACTTTTCGCTAGGTACCTACTTAATATCTTAATCTGCTAGACAAGTGGGTTTCCCCTTCGTTCTTTTGGTGAGCAGTTTTACAAACCCGTACTGACCCGTCGTCATGGAGACGACCAGATAAATAGTTATTTAGCAGTAGCGTTGCCATCTGCATATACCTAGCTTACAGCTGGCAGCTGTGCTCCGTTTTGCTCCTAGATTTAGACCTAGCCCCTGTAAATTGTAGCGCTAGCTAACTACTAGACTTTTTCTGTGTGGGAATCGCAGGAGCTAACCAGTCGAAGGGCGTACAAAAATACAGGAGCACACTCCACAATTTCCCCAGAAATTGTGCCCTCTCTATTTTCATCTTCTAATCTCACTCACTGTCATACTCTGACAGCAACACCCCACCACCGCCGCCCCTCCTCCAACTGACCTCTCAGAGGTGTGGAACCTTCTCAGATGTTGCTTTGACTTGTCAGAATCAGAATCAGAATCAGAATGGGATTTATTCGCCATGAAAGTTTGCACAGACACGGAATTTGCTTTGGCAGGAAGGTGCATACAGTAAACATATAGGAATCTTACATTTAAATATGTGGTCTAACTATACTAAGGATACAAAAACTAGCAATACTAAGTGGAATACAATTAAAATAAAATATACAATAAGTAAAATATAAGTTGCCAATTTACAATATAAAATACAAAATAAAATACAAATATTACAGGTACCTAATACAGGTATCCAAGGGTGTGCCAAAGATCCCTGTTTAAATAAACACACCCACACCCAAGTGCCGTCTGAACGGAGTGATATGTCTACAGGTATTACACAGCTCTGCGTCATCTACAGCAGAGGATTTGTATGTACACCGAATGTACACTTTAGTTTTTCTCGCTCTCTCTCTCCACCAATTTTCTGTCGCTATATGACACACCTGTGCGATGCATTCCCCCTCCCCGTCCTCTTCTCCTCTCCCCTCTCTCCTATTTAGGCTACCTGTGGGAGGCCATGATGCTTTGACAGTCGGGCTTGGCATCTGTATATGCTGGTATTTTTGTGCCATGGTGGTGGGGTTGGCTTCAGGAATAGTGTTGCCTGGAGTTGTAGTGTAGTGTGGGGGAAGCTGTCCAATGTGTACAGCCTTAGAGACGTGTGTGTGTGTGGGGGGGGGGGGGGGTGAGGTGGGGGTGAAATTGCGTAATTAAGCTGCCAAGCTGTAAATTTAGCTCAGGCTCATTCACTCACGCATAACATTGATGAATGCAGCGTTATCTGAGTCGTCAGAGATGGGGCATTTAAAGATGCGTGTTTATGTATGACGGCAAAGGGATGGCTTCGACGGGACGAGGTGACAGGAGGGATATTTCAAGATGCAGAGGAGTGGATTCACAATTTTGTTACGCCTCTTCACCTCTCTGTCCTCTGTCTGTCATAAGTGTTGTTATTTATCCGTCCAACGGTCACGTATGGCAATAGCAGCTTGCAGGAGATTAGACTGTGATAGTGCCATGTGTGTCACAGTAAATGAAGCTACAATCAATGGGTAAATGTCAAACGGACGTAACAGTGTGTTAGTCAAGGAACGGGTCATTGATTTCTTCAGACACATTCGACGGAAGTTAAGTTCGGAGAAGATGTTGTGTGCTCTATTATAAGCAACCCACAAAACTTTCAAGACACGTCACCAATGTTTTAAGTCGAGATTTGCTCTCTACCTATCTGTTTGTCTACCTATCTACTCATCCATTCATTTGTTGATGTCCCCTAACCAGCATTATTGGTCAGCTGATCAGGTTTGTCAGGTCGAAGCAGGAAGTTGGGGCTGATCCAGGCAGAAAGGTAGCCTGCCACAATCCCTTGAGTCGTGCACCTCTGCTTTGGAGTGAAGTGACAGACCTGTCACATCAGCTTAGCTATTCTAGGTCATACGTGTGCTGTAATGTGGCTTCTATACCCGAATAAGCATTACTTTGTTCAAAGGGAGTGTGGGGAGTAAAGGGGTTTGAAACAGAGGGCGTGTGGGGGTGAGGAGGGGTGAAGAACAAGGAGTGTGGGGGTGAGGAGAGATGAGGAACAGAGTGTGGGGGTGAGGAGAGATGAGGAACAGAGTGTGGGGGTGAGGAGAGATGAGGGACAGAGTGTGGGGGTGAGGAGAGATGACAGAGTGTGGGGTTGAGGAGAGATGACAGAGTGTGGGGGTGAGGAGAGATGAGAGACAGAGTGTGGGGGTGAGGAGAGATGAGGAACAGAGTGTGGGGGTGAGGAGAGATGAGAGACAGAGTGTGGGGGTGAGGAGAGATGACAGAGTGTGGGGGTGAGGAGAGATGAGGGACAGAGTGTGGGGGTGAGGAGAGATGAGGGACAGAGTGTGGGGGTGAGGAGAGATGAGGAACAGTGTGGGGGTGAGGAGAGATGAGGGACAGAGTGTGGGGGTGAGGAGAGATGACAGAGTGTGGGGGTGAGGAGAGATGAGGAACAGAGTGTGGGGGTGAGGAGAGATGAGGGACAGAGTGTGGGGGTGAGGAGAGATGAGGAACAGAGTGTGGGGGTGAGGAGAGATGGCACGGCTCGGCTCAGGTGAGGGGAAAGAGGAACACATGCAGGACTCGCCCTCCTGCTGTGGACAGAGACCTCACACTACCTCTCTGCCTGCCCCACTTTCTCTCCCCGTCCATCTTCTCCCTACTTTCTCTCCCACTCACTCCCTTTCTTATCTCAAACTGGTCCGTGAAAAATCGTGCAGCCCCTTACATAAGTAGGAAGAGTATGGGGAGATGGAGAGTGAGAGGATTGTTGAAACAAAAACAGCCAGAGAAAAGAGATAGGGTGAGTGGGGGGAATAATGAACTTGGCATTCTCAAACATCTTTCTCCCTTCTCTCTCTTTCTCCCCCTCACAGTCCCTGACAATATACCTTCCTGTCTGGCAATTGGCCTGTTAAAAGTCGGCTAGGCTCGAAGTCGGCTAGGCTGCCTGAGTCATGACGAGCTGCAGAGTACTAAAAGCCACTGACAGCATTTAAAACATAGGCAACTAACTGTGTATGATACAAAAGGACAATTCATTCTCATTTTTGCCCTTTATGAGTAAGGCTAGGATTCACTAAGCAGAAACAAAGTAAGCCTACAGAAATCACAAAAAGGATGCGGTCAGCTATTGTAGACAGATGTATTGCATGCTATTCCTATAGGGTTATGGCTCTGTGAAAATTCATAGATTTTGCTAATGACATCAATTTGTGCTCTCAGTCAAATAATTTTGTTAAGGTTGTAGCCAGTAAACACATACTAAAAGAAATAAAGACAGTTAGTAGAAGCAAAGGCACACACAAATCATCCTGTTTTACAAAAGGATAAAACCACAACCCAGTAATATCTTCAGGGATATTGAGAAAAATGTCAAACTCCTCCAATGCAGAAAGGGAAGTTGCCGTAATTGAGGACTGACGTGAAAGGTCAAACCAGAGTTCCTCAACTGTTAACCACAGACACACACACACAGCCTCACAGAACGTTCCCCTCCAGGATCACTGCTCTCCGCCACAGGCTTCCACCTCGTGTCTGAACACTCAGACCACAGAGACGTTGAACGGGCAGCAGGAGGAACTAGGCACTTTATTTAAAGCAATAAGCTCTGCAACAATAAAGATTGTCTTTGCTACCATCTTGTTTGTTGTCCAAGTTCAACACAATACACACATCTGAAGGCGGGGACAGACAAATAGAGAAAAACTGTTTAATTTTGCTGCAATGAAAGTGTTTCCTGAGACATTGTGGAAAAAACCACTCCCTTCTTGTTGAAAGAGAAGCAATCGAGTAAGAGGTATGACTGTGTTTGAATCATTCTCACTTACAACACACTTCTTATATTTAAATAAGCAGCAGTTAGACATTTGTCCAAATAAAAACTTGAGGAGCTTTAAGTAAAGAAGAAAGGTGAAATCAGTGGGTTAAGAGGTTTGATGGTTCTTGAAAGTTCAAAGTACTCCAATAGTTCATGTTATCAATTTTTTCTTCATTTCAGTTAATGCAAAACAGACAAGTGATGTTTGCTTAGGCAGGCAGAAAAGGCCGTCCATTCTGCCAAAGAAGAATTTCTGGATCGACAAGACCAGAAAGGGAGGAGGGAGATATTACAGGGGCAGCCACTATCCCTTACTTTACATACTACTTGACTGACTTTTTCTCTAATCACGGGGAAGGTAATGCTTCATGTGCTGGGTGGGAAGCAATCTAGGTCAAATTTCTCTCAGCAAAGTGGGGAAAGCCTGTGAGGGCTGTGTAATGTTGTTAGGGTAAGCAGTCAGAAGGAGTGTAAACAACACCAGGCTGAAGCAGGACGGGCCTAACCGTTGCCTGGTAACCAATATTTTGGGCAGGAAGACAAGGCACCCGTCCCGCCCCTGAAGGAAACAGGGGCCGGCCTCCTCATCTTGGTGCAATGTAGTTGCTTCCCGAAAATACACTAAGAGACGGGACAGACAAAATAAAGCACACGTGGACGTTAGATAATATTTGCTGCCTTTGCACAACATTTATACAAGATGAACAGATATGCCATGAAACATTTATTGTGCAGAGACCTTTCAAATGCTGACAGCGGAGAAGACCAACACTAGCAAAACGTTTTGTTTATTATTACTTAGGCTATTATTACGATCATGTTTAGACACAAAAGCACAGCAAAGGTTGAGGAAATGGAGGAAGTTAAATAAGTGAGTGGCACGTTTAGTATTGTAAAATGTAAGGCCTTTTCTAAAAATGCAGGGCGTACTGTAGTCATGGATGTATGTGAAAGCACGGCTTATTTGTCCAAACAAACCAAGCCAACAGGCAAATGAGAAAGTCATGTGGTTTCCAGGGTGGCTGTCGCAAAGCGTGATCTGCTTGTGAAAACGATCCCGGATATGATACTAAGGCCATATGACTTGCAGGCAGATTTAACGTAATGCAATTTACACTTAGTGCCAGTAAGTTTCTTAGTTGGTCACCTGAGGATCTAAGTTTGTTATTAGAAGAGGTGTTTTCTATTCTCTGCAAGTAGCCTAGGTGTTTGTAGCAATGTTTTCTGTAACGATACATTAATTTCGCACGGGCTTAGTATATGTATTGTGCGAATCTAGCAATATACTGGAGGGGATTTATAATAAAAGAACATATTTGTATTCTTATCAACAATGCAATACATTTTCGTGTGCACCCGCTAATTGTTTTCGCCAAATAGTAGATACGTTTCGCACAACAATAGTAAGCTGAACTTAACTTGATATTGCTAGGAAAACCTGCTTCAGTAGGTTATTTTATGGCTCGCTAGTAATAGTAGTAGCAGTACAGTAGTACAGTAGTTGCTATGTAGCCAGCTTGCTAGTTTAAAGTGTCTCGATACAAAACTAGTCTATACCTAACTTATTGTGTTTAAAAAACGAACTACCTACTGCGCTTACAATTATAAACTTGCGTAATCATGATTTTTTTAAATGCGTTACATTTGGAACAACATTGTTCTACTTCTAAAAAGGAATCCAAACCATTTCTCTTTTGGCCAACCACTCGCTATTCTTTCTGTTTTGTTGATACTGCTTTGCTATGTCACTCAAAACGAGTTGCCATGGAACCCAGTTGCTATGCAACAAAAACAAAAAAAGACCAACTTTGTACGTCCTTACGTCAAAGATAAAACGGCGTATCCAAGGCAACTAAACGCTGTATACACATGCCGCAGACTCGTGGCGAGGAGAGGTAGCACATGGTCCCACTTACTGTAGATGAATTTTCATGTTCGGTGCTGTAATCATTGTTTAGTCGAGCAAAACGTTTTAAGATTGCCGCACACAGTACTGTACATAGACAAATTATATGATTGGGCGGTGCTTAGGACAAGTGTGCAACTGAATGTCAGTATTTCACCGTTTGTAGCTAAATGATCGTGTACTGCAATATTTCCATGTCCAACTTCGATTGTGAGTATGATCGAATATTAAGCATACGTAGTTAAAGTTAATGCGTCCACCACACCAGTGTTTATCTGTTGTATACAACCCTTTACGCGTGTGGGATCCAGTAAATGAATATAGGCTACTCTTGGATGTCCGGATTACTCATCTCTATTGAGCACAACAGAAGTTGCAGACAGTTCCGTCTATTCTCTTTGGTGACGTTGAAGCGCTGACTAATTGTTGTTAGACATCAGTGTACCCGCCTCATGACATTTTGCAACATCTCAAATAACTTTAATTCATGATTCCACCATCCCATTTCCACGAATATTATTTGTCTTTAGCCCCCTCACCTCCCCTCTGCCAATTAGCCTAGGCAACGTAGAGGTTGGCTATTTCAATGAATCATTTCTGTTCGAATTCGAACGGATAATTGTTGCAGTGACCGTAGAACTGCGACGAATTCCGTCATTGCTGCCCACTGTCCATGTTGGAATGCTGCTTCTCAAGCTGTTTACATATTTTCTGGTAAACGGAGGGGGGGGGGGGGGGGGGGGGGGGGGGGGGTGGGGGGGGTAGAATACAGAATAGTCTTGTTATTTTGAAACCTTACGAAATGTGACAACAGAATCATTGACCAGCAACG
The DNA here is from genome assembly GCF_021917145.1 of Hypomesus transpacificus. Taxonomy (NCBI): domain Eukaryota; kingdom Metazoa; phylum Chordata; class Actinopteri; order Osmeriformes; family Osmeridae; genus Hypomesus; species Hypomesus transpacificus. The sequence goes on along the minus strand of NC_061074.1, from coordinate 8,601,183 downwards.
CCCTCTAAGATTTGCACACCATAGCCTACTGATGAAAAACACTCATGTTGCCGTGTTCTGACAAAGATGAACTGCATAGGCCTTAGGCTGTACTTAAAATATTCAATACACATCTAACCATTACATGGCCCAATAAAACTCCAGCATCATGGGCTGACAAATAAATCTAACTAGATAGGCTAAGTAACATTGAGGCCGGCCTACAAACTGTTTACATACCGTGACTTCCAAACGTTCCTAAAGTGGGCTTGCACGAACTGCATCTCAGCAAAAGGGAACTCAATAGGGCGTGTCCGTGAGAAAGTTTACTGAAGAGGATTTCCTCTCCGTCTTTGACGGGATTCCTTCCTCACGAGAGTATCTGCCAGACAGCCATTCCTGAAGAATTATACAAAGGACATGGAATGACCTAAAATAGCAATCCAGTCACACTTTGACTCCTTGTCTTGAACAAATATCTACGTTTTCATTCCCTTTCATATACGAATAGTCCAGTACATTCGAAATATAAATAGGCCTACAGATTAGGACTGTCCGGTGAGAGTTTTGTGATTGGTGTTCTGTCAGTCTATAATTTATGAATTTACTTTAATTTATCAATGTAGATTATTTAACAGAAATAACCAGTGTTTGATAGTAAAATGTATTATTAACCGTCCCCGAGTATAGAACAATTTATGTGGGAGAGGTAAGGGAATCCCTCCATCGTCATCACCAAGGCTACAGTACTAAACAAAAACACCGCTCCATATATGGGCACCTACGTCAGCGGAACCCCAAGGCGGGACTTACTAGCTTCTCTCATTCATAAGACAAGATTCGCTATTCTACAGTGAGAAAGTATAACATTGCCAGGTTTACAAACAGCGGACTTGTTTCGGACATGGATATATGATCGTAAATTTGACAAACGGATAAAGCGTTAGCTTTGCGGATATAACGTTGGACCAATGAGTTTATAACAATCTGGAACGTAAGAATACTTTCCCTCAGAAGGGAACTGGACTGCCTTAATGCAACTTTTTTGGAAAGAGACCAAGAGCATCTTTTCGGAGCACAACAAGAAATCCAATAACGGTAAACACATTTTCTTCGTGTGTATGCGTATTTAATGCATAGTTAGGACATATACTAAACCGCTGACAAAAACGTACAATGTAATACATTTGAAATGCTTTTCCAACTACTAGACCCTTGCAATGCCTTGCATGCGTTAGGTAGAGTATAGAAAACAAGTTTCAACGGCGAACAGCAAACTTTCAACTGCTTCTCCACTTTCCATTGCCTCCCGCATGTGAACTACCAATACAGGTGACACCACGCTTTTTCCGGGAACTGTTGGTTTCTCGGTCTCTCTCGGCCCCGTTGGGGAGATGTACCAAGGGTTTCCAGGTGACCTTGATACCGGTTCCCCTGGAAGTTCGTCTCCATCTATTGAGTCTCAGTATCTTTCATCGGTGGACTCCTTCGGGAGCCCGCCGACCACCAGTGCCCCACAGGTGAGTCTCACGTGAGCATTGAGAAAACAGCGACAGCGATCCACATCATCCAACCTGCATTTAGCCTCTGCACAGTTTGAACTCACACGTAGAATAACGATACTGTTTTTTCAGGGAAAAATATACATACTGCATATCAGGTTGCATGTTAACGTAATACAGTGACGTGTCGTTTTCTGTTGATTTACAAATTAGAGTGCAGTGATATTCTATTGCATGTTTAGTTTGTATTGCAAAGTTTATTTTGCCTTTCAAGAAACATACAATATATGCAGAAGTGTTATGACACATCGTTGTGTAGAAAGGGAACCCCGGTCTTGAAAACCTCACGTTTCCTGAATTATACGAACAATGTGTTGCCAGTGAATGCCACATTTCTGCCGTCCTTCAATGTTCCAGTGGATACTAGAATTAAATTGTAGTAAGGCTTGCCGGCCGGCACACTCTGACTCAGAAAGGTAGCAACGTGGTAGGTTGCAGCACGCCGCGCAACGGATGACAAAGCTTTGGAACTCTCCTACGTACGCACACAAAGCTCCGCCTTTCCTCGCTTTTTCTCCACGCTCGCTCTTCTCAGGCCTCGGCGTGACGTAAATGCGTTCTATTTTGGAGTGTTACGTCGCGTTGCTAAGGGGAACACCGGGGGTGTGACGGGGGAGGAGGAAGGAGGAGGGGGAACCCATTCGAGAGTGTTGATTGGTTTAGCTGGATGTTTCAAAGCTACATGTCCTCCTGCCTTTGATATAAATATTAATGAAACTCCGAACTCGCTGTGGCATCACTCCCCGCCTTAGTTCTAGTTAAAGAAGAAACCGGAGACAGACTTGAGTTCCTATATCTATTTTGGTTCACTAAAACGTAGGGTGCAGTTATTTATAGACACCTGTTGTATATAATTGTTGGATATAATAGCTCTCACTTTATGTCCCTCAATCCATTAATACAATTGTAAATGCTATTGATTAGGAAACGCATATGGTTTCCCTAATGGATCGTTTTTATACTTCTAGAGAATGTTTGTAGGCAACCTGAAATCAGAATCAGAATCAGAAACAAGATTAGACTGCCACCATTAAGTTTGTGTCTTGACATTTGTTGTGTTTATATTTTTTCTATATATTTATTATTATTTCTCATGATAAAATCCCTATTCAGACATGATAAAATGACCTATCCCATACCGAGGCACACCATTACACAGTTATGGTGTAGAGGAAGTAGCCCTTTGTCTGTTGTGTCTCTGTTAGTTTGTCAACCACTGTCTCTCTATGTTCCAGGATTGCGTGTCCACTGGAGGCGGTGTTGGAGGAGTGGGCAGTGGGCCTGGGGGTAGCATTGGAGGGGTGGAGATGCCTGGCTCCTTTGTGCCCACTGTCACAGCCATCACCACCAGCCAGGACCTGCAGTGGATGGTGCAGCCAACTCTCATCTCTTCCCAGGCCTCTGGGCAGAGTGGTGCAGGGACCTCCAGCATGACTCAGCCTGGGTCCCTGGTGGATCCATATGACCTGCCTGGAACGAGCTACTCCGTTGGTTCTGGGTTCACTCCCCCTAGGTGTGGCACCCCGGGTCCTGGATCAGCCCCGGGACCTGTCCGCCAGTCCAGAACCCGCAGCCGGCGCACACGGGACGAGTCTGTGAGTGACGATGGAGATGTTGGTGTGTTTGTAAGTGTGTGTCCAAGTGCGTCTATCTTTGTGTGCGTTTTTGTTGATCAACATACTTTTTTTTTTACACTTAGCTGTAGGAATACCTCACATGCTGTAAAAGCTCTACATCTAGCATATTTATCCTACATCCAGTATAGCATGACACACATAAACATTGAAATAAGGACCTGTACACATTTGGCCACCTTGAGCCAGTTACTTCCATTACAAGTGCAATATAAAATGACTTATCTGAACCAGATGTTCCCCCCCCCCCCACCCCAGCTGACACCTGAGGAAGAGGACAAGAGACGTGTCCGCCGTGAGAGGAACAAGCTAGCTGCTGCCAAGTGTCGGAACCGACGGCGTGAACTCACCGACAGACTGCAGTCGGTGAGCTTGGCTGTCGTAGAGCTGTCAGACTGACTAATTATGATGATTATACAGTATAATGTTCCACCACCACATAGTATGCATGCTGGTTACTAATGACTAGGTGTGAGCAGTAGTAACATGGTGTGTTGTTTAAGGCAAACCGTTGTTGTCATGGTGATTATAGTTTTTGCGATAACCTGCTGTAATTACAGTTTAATCAAATAAGTCTTTATGTAAGGATCTCTACTATTTCTGGCGAGATAAAGCTACAGCCACCACTCACAATTAGAACACATGAACACGTGTATGTATATCACCATGCCGCCCTCACACTCGCCCCCTCTCTCCCCCCTCTCCCCCCCCCCCCCCCTTTATTCTCTCAGGAGACTGACATTCTCGAAGAGGAGAAAGCAGAACTGGAGGCAGAGATCTCAGAGTTGCACAAGGAGAAAGAGCGCTTGGAGTTTGTCCTGGTGGCCCATCAGCCCGGCTGTAAGATCCCCTACCAGGAGCAGCAGGCCCCTGCCCCCCAGCAGGCCCCTGCCCCCCAGCTCCCCCCGGCCCCATCCCAGTTCCCTCCCCAGGCTCTACAGCCAGTCTCCATCCTGGGCTTGACTGTGAAGGAGGACACTTTCTACCTGCCTCCAGCCTACTCCTCGCACCCTTCCACCTCCACGCAGCCACAGCAGCAAGTTCAGCCGCAGCCTCAGCAGCAAGTTCAGCCGCAGCTCCAGCAGCCTGGGATGATGCAGGAGGTAGCCTTTTCTAGTTCTTTCTATGGCTCGAGCGAGCCGGCGCCGGGCGGGCCGTGCCTGGTGGCCTGTGACGGTGGTGGTGGTAACCGTGGTGGTGCGGCCGCCGGCAGCTACAACCACTCATACACATCCTCATTTGTGTTCACCTACCCAGAGGGAGCCTGCGGGGTCAGGGCTAACCAGAGGAACAGCAGCAGCGAGCAGTCATCCGATTCTCTGAACTCCCCTTCGCTGCTGGCACTTTGACTGACCGACACAGACATGCACACAGCAGTCACACAAACCTACACCAGAGGTTGAGGCAGAACATTTGACGAACACCTTCTTGTCCGTCAGAATGCTAAAAAAGTCTCTTACAGAACATTGAATTGGCTTACGCACACGTGTTGAGACACACACACACACACACAGACAAGACTTGAAATCAAACCAGTGTCAACCATTTTGAGTTTAGATTATCCATATTGACTTGTGGTTCTTATGAAGTCCCGACTATATATTGCCGAATACAAATTTTAAGTGAATTCAAATTGAGTCACAAAGCCTGGGCTCTGAATGGTCAGTTGATTGATAAAAAAATCCTCTGACTGAATACCCAGATTCATTCACAATGAATATTTTAACGTCTTTTAATGTACGTGTACAGTACATACAGTAAATGGTCATGCTCACCCCGTTATCTCTAAAGCTGATTTATCCTCCCCTCGTTCCCTCTGTTGGTCATCCCTCCCTCACTGCCCCTGCTCTCATTTTTCCCATCCTTCTCTTCATGTTGAATGTAATTGTGCAAGCTGAATAAGAGAAGAAGAACTCTTGGTTTGGGGTCTTTTTTGGGGGTCTGTTGCTCCCCCCTCCCTCCTCATCCCCTCAGCTCCTCCTGCTTCTTCATTGGCTGGGACTTGGAAAGTAGATCCCGCTCTGTGCAGACTGGGCTCTCTCGCTCGAGTCTCTCTCTTTTTCCTGACTTCTCGTGCCAACTCCTCGTCCATCTCCCCATCTCTGTTTCTCTCCTCTTTTTTTTATGTGTCCCTCTCTCTGAAGTCTTCGACCCCCGAGCGCCCGAGGACACCCACCAGCCCCTGGGACCTTGACTGAGTGCCAGCCCACCTCACACGCCCCTCGCCCCCCCCCCCCCCCTACACACGGACGCACCCCCCCTAGAGAGGAGCCCTGAAGTGTTTCACTGAAAGCAGATCTTTAAAACGAAACCAAGAAGGAACGTCCATCACGCACACATGCATCTACAAATGTTAGGAGAACATGTTAAACGAAACGAAAAAACCACAAATGCAGGGCAGATGCCACTCTGTTCCTTCTCTTCCTGAGCCATTGATGTTAAAAAGTTGGTGGTGAGAGGGAACCTGTAATGTGATGGTGAGTTGAGAATGGAACCAGTGAGGGAGGGAGTAAAGAGGTTATGCTGAGGCAAAGAGACCCAGTGAGAGTGTCTAACTCTCAGGCAGAGAGAGTGGAGAATTCCCTTTTTGGGGCCTGACCATGGAGCTCTGAACATTATACCAAGCAAAAAAAGAAATCCTGCTCTTGCCAACTGTGTAGATGGGACACCTCTTACTCTTAGCCTGTGTGATACCGATCTCCCAACCGCCAAGCCTCATTGCTCCAGGACCACCCCCCATAATCACAAAATCGCTTGTAAGTCTATCGATGTCCAATTACAGCTTGAACAATGTTATAAACCCTTCTGTTATCACAAAGTATTTTCCGTTGTCGTTTGGTTATATGTACAGTGTAAGTGTTAGCTTTGACAGCTAAAACAAGGAAACCTTGTTGGATTCTTTCAGACCGACAGATCGGTCTGTTAGCTCTGTAGATCATAAGATGTGAACCTAGGTGTTAATCTGAAACAGAGAAACATGTTAGGGATGTTCAAACTGCCTCTAAGCGTTGGGTCAGGTGGTCTTTTGTGCTCTACCTAGTATCCTCCCCTTAGAGGGCTAGAAGTCTTGGGGGTACGTTTATTGTGAGTGTGTCCACTCAAAGCCACCTGGCCCCTTTCTTTCTTTATCGAGGTTAATATAATGAAAGTGAGCACAATAAAAATGATTTGGAAGACAAGAGACAATATGAGATTATGTATTAAGGATGTGTGTTCTCCATTTGCCTGTGAATTTGTTTTAAAATTTGTTTTTCAGAGTGTAATTTGTTATGTTGTTTTGGTTACTGCTTTGTCCTCAACTCTTACCAGTACTGTTGTTGCCAAACAAATGTTTGTTCATTTGTATTTTTTTTATAGGGAATAGCTCCCTTTAACTGTTACTATTGTTATTGCAGTGTAACTAAAATTGTATTATTTTATGTTTTATCTTCTGGTTTGGCAACTTCAGAGGCATGTTGTGCACTATGAAAAATACTTATGTGTCAAAATACATAAAAGCCTATATGCATATATACATTATATAAAGAAAACGTATGTATAGGCTACGTGTATGTACCATGATTGTAAAGTATGAATGTTTGCAAAATATAAATGGGATATTTTTGACAATGAGGAATACGAGGTGAGCTTGTTGACGTTTTAAAATTGATATTTTTCTAAAAGAATCATTAACTATAATAAAATACTCCGGCTTTCCCTAAACATGAAGCGCAATCTCATCGCCTGTGCTCATGTGTATTTATATGTTTTATATATAAAGCACATTATCCAGGATTATATCCAACACATTCTTTGTAATGCCGGACGTTTGTATGATGATATCAATGATGTGGTGCTGTTGCCTTTGCTTTTTACAATGGCCTGTTTTTTGTTTTCTTTCCTGTGAGGTCTGCCCCGGGGTCATTTCCTCCTGAATTCGTAAATACTCATCAGAGCCAACGTGAGGAATGTGGTATGATGTGATAAATGGAGATTAAAGTATCAAGGATTTGAAATGCATAAATTCTATGTTAATTTGAGATGAGTTTTATTTCGCAGTGTGCATTTTCACTCATCAAAGTGCTGTTTGACAAGAACAGGAAGTGTAGACTATAGATTAAAATAAGATTTTGAATAAAACACTCTTAACATTAAGAATATACATGTATATATTGTATAAATGTATAAGATTTGGATAATGAATTAAAGTTGTATGCAAACATCTAAAGAACAAAGTAAAATGAAAAGCAGTTCTCTGTTGGTCAAACTAGCGACATACCTCATCTGATCTTGTACTTGTTTTAATTTGTTTGCTTGAAAAAGCATAATTGATATGTTGATTTATATATATTGTGGTGTACACTTAAATACTGAAGCATAGAGAAATGGTCGCGTACAGATTACTTTTGTGGTGCTATTTACAGGATATTTCTTATGGCATCAGCATTGGGGCCATGTCAATGGGATAGATTCTGCCTGAACAAATCTGTTAGTTTTAAGAGTTAGACAACAGCAATCACGTTTCTTCTCTGTTTGGAGGTATGGATTGTATTCGAATGTCATTCGAATTTGTATGTCATATAGAAGGAGTCCGGATACCTGGAACATCAACTTAGCACTCTGGAATTCTCAGAGAAGTTGTTAGCATCCTACACTGAGATGCAGAAACAGTTTTAGACTGAATCGGACTCAGACAGACACGAACAGCCAGGATGGCAGAGGGAGAGAATATGAATATTGACCAAGTGACCCTAATTCTGATGCTTTAACACAATTAATAATTGACTCATTGCTTGTTCAAATGACAAACAAATGTGTGACTAAACAGAACACAGTGCGTGTCAAGTAGGTCTGACGTGCTGGTCAGATAGATGGTTGATTTTGAACTATAGTGAAGATATGAAATGCAATACAGCCATCCTCTTAGATATACAGTACATGTAGCAGATCACCTGAAGAGCTGCCTCCCGCCCAGGCTGCATCTCTCAGCACAACTTCACAGAAACTCTGTATATTTCCTCATGTGTTTTGCTTACTGAGATCTATTTACATGATCACAGTAAAATTAAGTGAAGGTTATTTTGGAGAAAGATCCTCAGATGCACTTAATATACGTATACTTTAATGGTTTGTGACATGTTGCTGTTGTGTGGTGACACTTTCGTCTAACAAAAACCACCATTGATCTCTAATCCTAATGCCTTTTCTAAAAAACAAATTATGTGTGTGACAGTAAATGTAACGAAAAGTTGCACTTTTGTGTAATGGGTTTTCTGTTTTATATCTTTCTTCTCTTTCATCAGTTTCAGATTGATAGATTTTCTATTCAACTTAAAACATGATGATAGGTGGATGTTTTTTCGGGACCAGATGAACCAATGACGTTTCCTACAAGCCACGTTGCTTTACCCTATCCCTCTATTTTTTCAACTTCTTGACCAGATTAAACAACAATATTTAGTCATTTCGCTGCTTTGGTCGACATCTTCCTTTCGTTTCTCGTTTTGATTGGCTTAAGGGGGGGGGGTTTCGTCTCTGTAGATTTGCTGTGTCTAAAGGCTCAGAGGGCAAGCCTTCCCTCCTGAAACAGTGAACTTATTTACAATTTATTGAAGAGAACATGCAGTCATTAAACAGCAGTAATTCGTGAACATTGTGATAGTGCGTTTGTGTTCATGCATTACTTGTGTATACTAGAATATGGATTCTCCATTTGATGGCTTTGAAAATATATCAGTTTGGCTTGTGCTGCACTCTAGCGGCCAACTCCACGTCCCGATTGTTGGCAGGTTTTCCGGTGGAGCCGGATGCAGCTGTCAATAAACATGGCGTCCGTTACAACAGGTCAGTGATTTGGTAGCCCTGATAGCGTGTAAAGTTGCCTTGATTTGGCATTGTTTATCACGATTTATTTTATTACTCATATTTATATACGCATATTCAGGATTCTTGTTTAATGTGTATCCATGCTCAATGGATTTCAGGCGAAAAATGATACCCGTGTTAGCAGCCAGTGGCTTTTTCCCTCCTACTAATACTAGGAAGCCAGTTAGCGTACTAGCGTAGCTATCTGGCTTGCTAACTGTAGCTTTACGATGAACTAGATTCATCTTTCAAAACAATACGACTAGTAATAGTACTTTGGGCGAATTGCAACAATAGTGCAAAGTTATGTTTTGGGAGGCTAATATAGTTATGCTAGGTAGCTACATTTATGTTAGCGAGGCAGCTACTGGAACATGTTGCTAGCAGGTTAGCATGTCTCCACCAAAATGAATGAACGTGCACCGCCACACCACGATTCACGAATGACTCTCAATTAAAGTATGATGGAACGTTAGCAAATCTATGACTCAACTTGGTGGGTGGACTTTCGGGGTTAACGAACAATTAGTCATATTTACGACAATCTCGTCAACTTTGATGGTCTAGTCAACATCAAAACAACCCACCAGCTGAAGTTAACTGTTAGGGCTGTCGCTCTCAACCGCCTGTGGAATTTCACTCCTGCAGTAAGACTTTCCATCATGGTTTTATAAATATCCCACCCAGCTGGCCGGGTAGAGCATCTGTTGTCTGCCTTCTGCGTGCTGTCCCTGAGGAATAAGGCCTACCCCTGCCCTTTGGGCTATGGATCATTGTATCTGGATGGTATCAGGACGGGGTCAGATGTCTGAGCGGTTAGGGAATCAGGCTATTAATCAAAAGGTTGCCGATTTCCGGCCGTGCCAAATGACGTTGTGTACTTTCCACGGGGAGAATGTCTCTGTACTTAGTGTCAATCGCTCTGGATTAGAACATCTACTAAATGTATCAGGAAGTTAAGTTTAAACTGTGCTGTATTGTGTTTTCTTGTCTTAACAGCCACCTCAGAATGGATCCAGTTTTTTATAGATGCTGGGATCCCGGCTGGCCTGGCTGTTAACTATGCAGTGTCTTTTGTGGACAACAGGTAATGTATAGCAGTAGTTCTCAATCCTGGTCCTCGGGACCCCCTGCCCTGCACGTTTTAGACGTTTCCCTCCTCAAACACACCTGATTCAAATTAATGGGTTGTTATCAGGCCCATTTATTTGAATCAGGTGTGTTGGAGCAGGGAAACATTTAAAACATGCAGGGCAGGGGGTCCCGAGGACCAGGATTGAGAACCACTGATGTATAGCACCAGGTTAAATAGACTACACATAGGACCTTCTACGGAACACATCCAGTGTTAGACATCCGTCTTAAGGTTCTAGAACAGGGGAGTATTGATCCTCCCCTCTTACCTGCAGGATCCAGAAAAACATGCTGATGGACCTGAGTAAGGAGATCATGATGGACCTCGGAATCACAGTCATCGGTGACATCATCGGCATCCTTAAACACGCCAAACAAGTCTACAGACAGGTGAGTGATGATGGGATGTAACGCTGCAGCTCACCTCGCACGCTCTGATTTCACCTTCAGGACTTATTGTAACACGTTGGCGAAGGTCTAGGTCTGACAGCAGCAGCTGTAAAACAACCTCAACTCTTTTTCTCTTGTTATCTCAAGGACATGTGCAAGATGGCCACTGAGGCAATCACCTCAGGACAGACCAGTGTTAAGGCCGAACTCCGAAGAACTGCCAATACCCGTGAGCATTAACTACTGCCGACTCGACGTTAAATCTCAAACTATATGTCCATATAGAAACTATGAGTGCCATTAGAATGATGTAGTATTTCCCCATCCCAACTCTTCCTTTACATCACTCTTCTCAGCTGCCACACGGATGATTGCCAACGCCTTGAGTCGAGAATCCCCGCCTAGCACTCCAGTCCGTCGTCCTGACAACCGCCTCTCCGTGACGGTGTCCAACAAACAGGCCAGCAAGAGTAGCAAAGCAGGTAATTACCCTGGTCGTCTGCCTTGCTCACCCCCCTCTCTCTGTCTGCCCCTGTCCACCGTCTAACCCTTCCTCTCCTGACCCCGTCTCCTCTCCTGACCCCGTCTCCTCTCCTGACCCTGTCTCCCCTCCTGACCCCGTCTCCTCTCCTGACCCCGTCTCCCCTCCTGACCCCGTCTCCTCTCCTGACCCCGTCTCCTCTCCTGACCCCGTCTCCCCTCCTGACCCCGTCTCCTCTCCTGACCCCGTCTCCTCTCCTGACCCCGTCTCCCCTCCTGACCCCGTCTCCTCTCCTGACCCCGTCTCCCCTCCTGACCCCGTCTCCTCTCCTGACCCCGTCTCCCCTCCTGACCCCGTCTCCCCTCCTGACCCCGTCTCCCCTCCTGACCCCGTCTCCCCTCCTGACCCCGTCTCCCCTCCTGACCCCGTCTCCCCTCCTGACCCCGTCTCCCCTCCTGACCCCGTCTCCCCTCCTGACCCCGTCTCGTCTCCTGACCCCGTCTCGTCTCCTGACCCCGTCTCGTCTCCTGACCCCGTCTCCTGACCCCGTCTCCTGACCCCGTCTCCTGACCCCGTCTCCTGACCCCGTCTCCTCTCCTGACCTCCTCTCCTCCCCTGACCCCCTCTCCTTTCCTGACCCTGTCTCCTGTCCTGTGTGGTCAGTCCTAAGTCGAGCAGCAGACGAAGGGAACGGCGTGCCGGTGGTGAAGCGCCGGCGGGTGACAGCGGAGATGGAAGGCAAGTACATCATCAACATGCCCAAAGGCACCACGGCACGCACACGCCGCATCCTGGCCCAGCAGGACACCAAAGGTAGGCCTTACCCAGTGGCCTGGTCGTCCCCATCCACTCACCCCAACCATTCACTGCCCACCTGCTTGCTACTGACTCACCCACTGCCTGCTTGTAACCCAAACACTGCAACCATACAATGCCTGGAGAGTTGGTTCAAACACAAACTGCAACAAGGCCTGGGATCTGTCTTTCTTTTCCTGCTGTGGGGGGAGGCATCCCTCACCAAACGGTTCCGGCACCTTCCTTGCTTTTAAAGTTCTGTTTTTAATTCCGTTTTTTTTCTTTCTCCCTCTCTCTCTCCTCTCTCTGCCACACAAAGGGATGAAACGGACCTCTGTATTTGAACGGCTCGGAGCAGAGTCCAAAGCAGACACAACCACTAGCAGCAGCAAGGCGAGTCCTTGACATTTTAGATATCTGTGTGTACATTTGTGTGTGTGTGTGTGTCCCGGTGGTGTGACCGTGTGCTAATGCTCCCTCCTTCTACAGGCCACAGGTGTGTTCAGCCGCCTGGGCAGAGCGGATGAAGAGGAGGACGAGGAGAAGGCCCACACGGATGAAATGGATGTTGACGCGGAGGAGGATGATAGTGACGGGGAGGGATCAGTCCTCCAGTACGCAGGTGTTCTAAAGGGCCCCACTCTCTCCATGAAGAAACCCGCCACCCCCAAACCGGCGCCCACCACACTGCGACGCCTGGGGGCCAAGTTCAAAGTGCCCGCCTGCGAGTCCCCAGCCTCCTCCCCCTCTTCCTCTCCAGACAGCCTCCCCCCTGCCAAGCTCAGTGTGCTCCAGAGACTGGGGAAGCCCCCCAACACACACCCAGGAGCACCTGCCTCCCCTCAGCCCACCGACACCCAGGACAGCCGGGTGACCAGCACCAAACCCAAGGCCCAGGTACGGCCCGCCCCGGCCAGCCCCAAGGTCAGCAGCAGCAGCTCCAGTGTAGGAGGGGGAGGGGGGGACTGCCTGGGGGCTCAGATGGACGTCGGGTCGGTCAGTGTCTTCAAGAGACTGGGCAGCAAGAAGACCTAAGGCCTCCCACACGTCGTCGGTTAGACTTAGTTTGTAACTGTTTTTAATAACTTCTGGTTTTATATCCATCCTTGCATACATGGGGCACGATGAAAGGGGTCACGTTATTAACCGTTTTAAGGGTTTCCAGATGGACACTACAGCCCTCCTGCGTAAGTGAAAAGTTGCAGTCAGACTCTGCAGTTGAGTTTATTGAAGGGAAGTTTGTAGTTACAGTACCAGGGCTACTGGGATTCTCCAGTGTGAAACACAGAGGAGTCATTATTCAGACAGGATATCCTGACACTCCAGCTGCTTTGCAAGGGTGGGCACCTTTCCCCCTTTGCTGTTGTTACAACAGGGCGCTGTAAACCCCACATAACTATTCCTAAATTATTCTATTGTGTTATAGCGTAATTTTAAGGCATGACATTCACCAAGCCACCAAGATGTGTGTTGTGTGAACCTCATATACCTTCACGCAAGGTTTGAAGCTGCTCCATTCCCCACTCCTACAGGAAGGTGAAATAATGTTGCATGTTGATGACATAGGACAGAGCATATCCAAAGTTGATTGGCTATCAAAAAGGGTTGTGGGGTTGACCTTAGCATATCGCGTTAGTTCATGTTCGTTCTCCAAAGCCAAGCCGTCGACGTGACGATAGGTCAAAGTTGGTCTGTTAGGACCTCGATGCTGTGTGCCACAGTTGTGTACAGAAAGGTTGTGTTGAGAAAGCTCATGTCATAAATCCTGTCTAGGGTTGGAATCATTCCACTGTACGCTAACATAGATGTGCCACGCTGAATGCTCCACTGCCCTCAGAACAGCAACAGCACAGCCTCAGTAGAAGTTTCTTACAGCTCGTGTAACCCCAGTACGAGATCAAACTCACACAGAGAACACTCACCGCCTGAGCCCTTCCTTCAAACCATATCACCCCCACAAACATTTCCTACATCCTCACGCTTGAGTTCAGATAATCAGTGTTTAGATTTAGTAGGATACACTTAGTCAGAAAGCAGGGTTGCTGTACACTATGTATTTCTATGCCTGATAGGAACACTTAAGTCTCTCCCAAGTGTGGAGGTCCCTGGTTTGTCATAGATAACCCGGTACAGAACCCCCCCATAGGACCAAGCACCTGGATACGTCCCTTTGAGACTTTGTATTTGCCTTTTGTAAACTTCACCGGGGAACTTTGCTACACTGTACAGATTTTAAGGAAATGGAAATCAATGGATAAAAACACATTGTGCGGTTGTTGTTGTTGGAAAGAAGCAACAAATTATGGATTCTTGGGGAACATGTACTTCTACGAATAAAAACGGAAGAAAGATTGTGACTCATTTGGTTTCATGATTGTTATTTAGATGTTCCAGTGTCCTAAACAGCTGGGAGTAGATTCCTCTTATCTCAGATGCACTTAAACGTCATTAGCCTCATCTTTTTTCAACTATTCGATATCTGATTTTGAGAAATGGTTAGTGATCTTAAGTCATCTATCAGTGTGAAACGAAGCTAGGACACGGGAATGACTCAAAATGTAAGGTGGAAAAACCCTAACTAAACACAAAGACACTGTACAGATATAAAATACTTTTAATTTTTCCACACAAGGACAACAGGACGAGTTTACCTGCAACAATATGGGAATCACTGTACACAAGGAAACTATTCTCTTCAATATTACAGCTATATTTTACATTATACAAGTCCATTCTCACAGACTGATTTATATAAATAAGGACACATCTTCACTTTAGGTGGTGAAGATGCACAGCTACCTAGGTCTGGTGCTAAGCACTGTGTGCAAAGGAAAACGTTCAGCTGTCCAGAGAGTGTCGAGTTGGCAAACGGCGATCAGATAAGAATTCTCAAATAGTAACATAACGGTTGTCTCTGTGTGCTGGATGGCTACGGTTCTCAGAATGTTCTGATCAGTGGCATCATCTAAGAATTGTTCAATTCCATTGGAATGTGGAACCCTGTCTAGGTTAGGAATGTTCAACAAAATACTATTCCTGTCCAGACTAGGGGAAAAAACACCACTATTGGCCACAACTACTTATTCGCTCATCACACCTGTAAAAGTGTAATCAAATGAATGGCAATTCAGTTCAGAAAATGTAGTCTTCTCCTAGCGGTGTCTTTCATAGGAGAGAAAAAAACTTCTTGATTGTTCATTCCGATCAAGCATGTTGCAATTTATCAAAGAATGTGATTATCCAATCCCAAAGTACAACATATGAGAAACATTGATTTGATGTGTTGGACAGCCATGAGATTTGATCACCTGATCTCTGCAGGGGGAAGTGACAAGGGGGTGTGCGTCCTTTCACAGCTTCTGTGGTTTCAAAAAAGATCTTAGAAACATCAAAGCTTTCCAGTGTTTTTTTCCTCTCGACGTCTGGAACACCCGTGACAGGGCATGCACGTGTTCTCAGATTCCAAAAATGCGAACTAAAACTCGTTCTCTTATCCTTCCGTCTCTAATCAACAATAAATTAGAGACTCGTAAAAAAAAAAATCTAAGCAGTGTTAGTCAACACCCTCATATGTCTGGTCGAGCCAAACTCGGGTTTGTGCATGTATGTATGTTTACTGTGCGTTTGTGCATTGTGTATGTGCGCTGATGTGTGTGTGTGTGTGTGTGAGTTGACATGGGATGCATGCAAAAGCAGCCTTACAGGATTAACAGGGCTGAGGTATTGATGGAGGTCAGGGTTTGGTGATGTGAACTTCACTAGCGTTTCCATTGGTGGTTGTGGTGATGATGTACTGCGTGGGGGCTTGCTGATTGGTTGATTCGAGGTGTTCTGTGTGTACCTGGGTGGAGCTTTGGGTCTGTTTGGATTCCAGTTCAGCCTGGCCGTCTGAAATCACATAGTGAGTCTACACACACACACACACACACACACACACACACGAGACAATACACACAGGCAAAGATCAGGATCAGTTAGATGCCGCACAGATAAAACAAAAAAAAGCTTTCTTACACCACCAGTAAACGATTGACTGAGCAAACATGCATCTTATATACTGTATAGGACAACTACATGTCACACGGGATGACACAGCCTTTCCTCGCTCACCGTCTTCACCTGGCCACTGTTGACTCCGGTGACCGGGGTGCTGGCCTCAGCGATCACATACTGGGTGTGAGGGAGAGCCATCATCTGGATCTCAGAGGCTGGGGAGAGGAGGAGGACGACAAGAGGTCAACACGAGGCCATCTGAACAGAGTAACCCGGTCTGTATGAGAGCCTGTATGAGAGCCGTGCATTCTGCTGGTCGGGTTTTGTTTATTTGTAATGTAGGAGTGGGAGTTACTTTAGGGTTGTATTGGTGTTGTATTGGTATAGTATTGGTTGTATTGGGAGGGGGGGAGAAACTCACGGTAGCCTCGATAGTTCCAGTTCCCAGGGATGTACGTGTGCTGCACTGCCCCCTGCTGGGTGGAGGGGGTCTGGAGGGTGTGGCTCTGGGCCAGGGTCACCGGGGTCAGCTGCGCGGGGCTCAGCTCCTGGGACGCCTGCTGGGAGGCGGGGCTTAGGGGCTGACCGGTCACCTAGCGGGGCGGGGCAGGGGATCGACGGGTTAGCGTGGGTGTCTCTTATGCTCCCTGCTGTTCCTGTCGTGAACAAACTACCTGAGGTAAAAGCTGTTCTGATTCACAGAAAGAGAGAGAGAAAGCGGGAGAGAGCTGGTGTACCTGGGTGGCTCCTTGACCAGTCCCTGAGGGCTCAGCCACCTGGATGTGCTGCACCTGGATGGAGTGCTGGCTGTAGCCGTGAGGGTCGTGCAACTGGCTCACATCCACCGTGGAGTGCTGGGAGTGAGGCGAAGCCTGCGACACGAGACAGGGCGTCAGAGCAGCTTTATCAGGGGTGCAGACCGAGAGAGAGACAGAGAGACAGAGAGAGAGAGAGGGGCCGGGTTGGAGGAAAGAGGAGGTCAACAAGACAAAGCGGCCGCTCTGGGTCTTACCGGCGCCACCTGGACCACCTGGAGCTGGATGTGCTGGGGCTGGGCCAGGCCCCCTCCGGCCTGCGACACGGGGATGTACTGGATCCTCTGGTAGTCTCCCTGGGCCGTGCGGTAGTCTGTGGTGAGCGTCTGGGACAGCTCCGTCATGGCCTGGGTCAGCAGGTCTGTCGTCTGGGTCAGGGGGGGGGGGGGGGGGGGGGCGACACAGATCACTTCACTATCCTGTCATTTACTGCGCAGCCAGAAGCTTAGCATCACCGATCAATTATTTGTGATCAATATTTGTCCGGGGGCCCCCTCTCACCACCACGGCCTCTGCGGAGCTTCCGTCAGTGGGGATGATGGCCGGCGCGCTGCTGATGACGGCGGCGGTGAGGGGCGCCTGCATGGTGCTGGCTAGCTGGGTGTACTCTGGGTGCTTCTTCCGAATGTGCTGGACCATCTTCGTCTGTCCCCCCAAAAAAACACACACAAGGTAAACTAACATCACATCCAAATCTCTCCCGCCTTCGACCAATGAGGTGTCTTCTAGGTTGGTGGGCTGCCCACCTTACTGCTGTACTGCTTGGCGCAGTGCGGGCAACAGACGGGCGCCGTGGCGATGGTGCCCGTCAGCTGGGTGTGAGTGCTCAGCATGGGGTCGGGCTCCCCGGGGCCGGCTGGGCGGAGCTTGCGGATGCTGGGAGGAAGCTCCGCCCCCGGGTGGTTTTTCAGGATGTGGGCCTTCCTCTTACTGGCACTCTTGTACACCTGGAGGTACACGACCAACAACAGGAGACAGCTGTCTATTAAAATGTTGAAAAAGGTCAGTTTGTGATTGAGTGGGCTCCATGTGTTGAGGGGGCGGTGTGGGGGGATGCGGACCTTGTCGCAGTACTGGCAGAAGTAGTCTCTGTTGGGCTTGATGATGGGCAGGGTGAGCTCCGGAACGTCATCGATGCGCATCTCCGGGTGGCGCTTGGAAAGATGGTTTACCTGCGCACGGGGTCAGAGGTTGAAAATGTTCTCTCTGTCTCTGTGTGTGTGTGTCTTTCAGTGTGCCTGTCTGTATGTGTGTATGTGTGTGTGTGTGTTACCAGGTTGATGGAAGAGGCCTGCGACTCACCAGCATCCCCCTGCGTCTGAACCCCATCATGCAGACTCGGCACTTGAACATGAAGCTCTCGAAATCGGTGGTGGGCACCTTCAGCTTGAGAGCCTTGGAGCGGTGGACCCTGTCCGCCTTCTTAGCCTCCCGCTCGGGGTTGTGCATGCGCTGCATGTGCTCCCGGAGTTTGTCCTTCCTCTGAGGGGGGACCGCCGGAGGGGAAGACACGTCAAAAACACAACAGGGACGGAGACACACCTCTGAAGCCTGAACTCTAAACACAACAATCCAGCCGTGCGTTTTTTTGTTGTTGTGGCCGCCCCCCTCACCTTGAACTGCTTGCCACAGGTGGAGCAAAGGAAGTCCTTGCGGTCTGAGTGCCGCAGCATGTGCAGGCGCAGCTTGTCCGGCCTGCAGAAGGCCTTATCGCACTCCGGACACTGGAAGATCTTCTCAGAGTGGAAACAGCGAACGTGCTTCTTCACCTGGGAGAGACCCGCGGGCCCATTCGGTCAGTCGCACAGCGAGACAACCAGCTCCAACCCCTTCACACACACCCACCCAGAGCGTCCCCCTTCCCTCACCTGGATGAAGTCGGTGAAGCTCTTTCGGCAGGAGGGGCATGAGAAGCAGCCGTTGACGGCGTGGACGCCCACGTGGTCCTTGAGCAGGTCCAGTCGGTCGAAGGTGTCGGTGCAGAAGAGGCAGGAGAAGGTGCGGTGCTCCGAGTGCAGCAGCAGGTGCTCCTCGAAGGCGGCGTCGCTGGCGAAGCTCTTGCTGCACACGTGGCAGGTGAAGGCGTAGGCGTCGCGGGCGTGGACGCGCAGGTGCTGCTCCAGCTTGTCTTTGTCGCGGAAGGCCTTGCCGCAGTGGGTGCACTTGAAGGGTCGGAAGGACTTCCTGATGAAGAGGTGCTGGAGCGCGGCATTCTGGGATGGGGAGAGAGAGACGGAGGCCACATTTAGAACCACGGGACGACCGGCTCCAACCGACGGTAACACGGGCGGCGTCCCGTCGAGACAGGAAGCGGCTACCGAAGATGCAATGGAGGATGGAGTGGGGGGGGAGGGGGGGAGACAAGTCCCTCAGATGTCACGGCAACATGTACACCATGTGAATGACACCTTGGTTATGGTTTGACCCCCCGCCATCCTCCCCGGCCCCTACCTGGGCGTCCATCTTTAAGGGAAGCACGTATTGAGAGAGAGAGATAACATGCCGGTGAAACAAGACTCTAAGGCCTGCTTAGACACACATAGCATCCAGTACTGGGGAGAAGGTGAAAGCCTCACCCGGATCCTCTTGGCACGACGCATGTCCTGGGCCGTGAGGTGGGGGTCCGCTTGGCCGCTGGCAGAGGGGTCCTCCTTCACGGGAACCAGGAGGTGTGTGGTGGAGGGTGGCGGGTCTGGGTCCGGGACCGCTTCCCCCGCGGGGGGATCCAGCTGGGCCTCGGCCTCAGATCCCACCTCCTCGGCCTCCAGCTCCACCACCTTCAGCCCGTTCTGGGCCCCGTCTCTCCTCTGCTCCGACGGCAGCTTCACAGCCAGACCCAGCATCTCCTACAGCCAGGGACAAATCCATTACAATCAAATGACAATTAGCGATGTGGTCAGAAACGGCTATTAACACAGACTGATGAGACTTTAAGTAGACAGCAACCAGACACAGACTGATGAGACTATAAGTAGACAGCAACCAGACACAGACTGATGAGACTAAGTAGACAGCAACCAGACCCAGACTGATGAGACTCTAAGTAGACAGCAACCAGACCCAGACTGATGAGACTAAGTAGACAGCAACCAGACACAGACTGATGAGACTCTAAGCAGACAGCAACCAGACAGTCTCTCCATACCGCCGTCTTATCCACACTCGTGTCAACAGGAGGCTCCAGGCGTATGAATTTGGGCGGCCGTCCTGGTCTCCTTCCTGTGCCGAACCTCTTCCTGCCTCGGCCTCGGCCACGCCCCCGCGGTTTGCTGACGTAGTCCAGCTTGTCGTCGTGCATGTTGAGGTGCTGCTGCAGCTGTTCCGAGCTCACGAAGCGCCGGTTGCACTCGTAACACGGCCAGTTCTTCTCCTGCTCCCGTAACACTGGCGGGGGGTCAGAGCAGAGCGAAGTCAACACCAAAACAGGACCGTCCACTGTCCTGTAAACCTGAACGTGGCTGAGCAAGGTGTGGTGTGGAGCACCAGAGGACACACACACCTTTCCGCTCCTCCTCCGTGACGTTGTGAACCTTCTGGTTGACAAACTCTGCGTAGGATGCAGCATACCACACCTGTGGAAGCACACAGGACTCACACCATTACATGTCAGGTGACGTATCGTATTTTGTAAATACTGTATATGTCTTTATCTACTATACTACAGCTAACATGTTACTTCACATCTCAGTTTGACTGTGTTTTTATGGGAAACTGTGCTTGCTCCTTGTGGCCTTACCTTCAGTTCCTGTTTGGGCTGGATGTTTTTGATGGTGGTGTAGAAGATCTCAGAGCCGTACTGGTAGGCTACCAGGTTCTGTTCCAGGTGGTTCTCAGCAGGCCTCACAAACATCAGCCAGTTACAGCTGTCCTCGTCCGACAGGTCCACCCACATGTCCTCCGGCTTCTGCCCGTCTTTCTCCGCGTCCAGCATGCACAACTGGGAAAACCAACGAAGAAGAAATCAGACTCGAAAAACACACTAAACAGGTAGGCCCGCCTCGACTTGAGCGAGTCTGTTTTTTTTTTTCCAAACCAGAAAAGGGACTTGCTTTGAGCTGTATGTAGTGGTCCTGTAGTTCGTTCTGTGGCACCAGGGGTCCCTCCACCGGGCCGAACTGGGTGCGCTTGGGGATGCGCCTCTTGGAGAAGACCCCGCCCAGGAAGCGATCGATGTAGAGGACCAGGGGGAGGCTGGCGCGCGCCTTGGACACCACAGGCCGGTTGGGGATGGGGTGGAGGGGGCCGTGCTTCTGACACACAGAGGGGTTGGTGTTGTTACACTCTTCACACCCTGAGTGTCGCGGGAGAGAGGAAACATCGAGAGAGCCGTCGTTAGAGGAGAGAGCAGCAGAAAGATGGCGAGGGGTTGGGGTTGGTAACAGACTGATTATTTTGGAACGGGACAAATAAGCAGAGAGGAGAAAGTCAGGTGTTGTTCTCACTCGCTATACGGTCAAAAATCAAGAATAGGATCGTTCCGGATGTTGAACGAGTCACTCACAGAGGTTGTGAGGGGTGAAGGCCTGGGGCTGACGAGGCTCCCAGTCGTCCATGTCAGAGTCATCTTCATCATCGTCCTCGTCGTCCTCTTCGGAATCCTCCGTGGAGTCTGTGGCCCCCAGAGGGCTGGACGGCTGCTCTTCGATGTCGGCCATGTTGGGGAGGGAGTTTGACACAGACAGCTGCCCCTGCGAAGACAGGAAATGCCTTCAACATCCTGCCAGGGGGCAGAGAGTCCCCTGCGCTGGACCCTAGAACGTGAGGATATGCTGGAGTCTGTCTGCCTCAGCCTGCTGCCAGTGGGGCTCCTGACCTGAGGAACGGGCTCCAGCAGGGCCTGGGGAGCTTCGGCTACGTTGCTGAGGACATGCAGGTTGGCAGCGTTCATGTTCTGTCCGCTAGGCAGCAAAACAGTCACCTACAGCAACATGGAGAATTGATATAACCTTGCTCAGGTTGCTGATTTAGGGATTCTAGTATACGTTTTTAAAAGAATAAAATCACTTGCCTGTTGTGTTGTGCCGTCCTGCTGTATGTAGGCCACTTGTGGTTGGTCTGCAAACACTGTCTGAAAGCAGGAAGTACACAAACAGAATCAGGGCAACAATGGATAGCAAGTGTCCGATGTTAGACTGAAGAAACAGTTCAATAAAAATAAAGTCTTCTATTCCGTGTTGCCTGGTCCTGCTGTGCTCCCTGTTTCTCACCTGTGAGCCATCTGCAGGATGGATGTAAACCAGCGTGTGTTCAGCAGACTCCACCGATGTGTAGGAGTTCCCATCAGCTGTGTAAACTACCTGCTGCTGCCCTCGATCCTGCTGGTCCTCACTGTACACTATCTGGGCCACAGTGCCACCCTCAAAATGCACCTGCAAACAACACATTGCTCTGCTGAAAACCGTCCACTTAGCACACATAACTACATGAAACAGACATGTACTGATTAAACTGACTAACCGACTCGGTTTATGGTACTATGAACGCCAGGTTGTCGTTCATAGCATTTAGCTATCACGTTTCATCAGACAACCTGACGTGGACAAACCAACCTGAGTCGTGTTGTCTGATTCATTGTTGGATGCCTGACTCCACACAGGGGACGATTCTTCCTTGGTCTCCATGGCAGCACGTCGTCAGGGCCGTTCATGAGCTCTCGTCACCTCCTGTCACCTTGTTGTCACACAACTCCTGGGTGACCAAGAGATTGGTTGCCACAGAGATAATAAAAACAGTGCAAATCACATTCATGCTGGAGAATTATGAACCTACGAGGGTTATAATCATGGAAGTAGCTTGTGGCTATGGTATAAGGGTTAACATCTAATAATATTGACGTCTTGCTTCATCAGTGAGCACTTACTAGGTTGCTTTATCTAAAAAGATTGATGTCCTTTCAATTCAATATTTGCTCGCCAATAATAATAGCTTTATCTTATTCATGATACGCAACGAAGTTAATTAACCTTGACCAGCAAGGTGTGCAACCTATTGGATGGTGAAAGAAAGGAGTTGAAGCGTTAGTACTGGCAAGACTAACATGAGTTGTTACTCTATGCTAGCTAGCTATTTCGTAGCACAATTGGGCGACATATCGAGATACTACATTTGCCATTCACGGTGTGTATTAATGAACGACATTGAAATCTGAATCGACTGAATCAGGTTGGGCAATCTAGCTTTCTTGCAGCCCATTCAAGTCAAAATAACCCCGCATGGTGCTTATTGGGAAGAACGGTCACATTTGTCACAATGGGGGTATGAGAAATACGCGGCCGAAATGTACCGATGAGCGCGCGAGAAAATGGTGTCAAAAATGCAACACCGCGCGTCGACAAGAAGCAAAAATAGACATTTTTTTTATTTTTAATGGTTACCATACATGTCGTTCACGACATCAATAGTACATGTATTTCCCCCCTGTTTTGACCCCTCAGGTTGTCAGTCCCAACCGGACCATACCACAAAAACCGGCGCTGCAGAAACCCGGGCATTTATTGCACCGCAAGACCCGCATTATGAAATTTAACAATAATGTAGGGCCGACCTTGAACAAATGCATTACAAGCCAGACACACCGCGTTAATATGGTTGAACAATTTCCATAGAGTTGTCTTTTAATTCACAAGAGCCTAAATATTTCAAATAGACCCACCCGTCCCCCAATCTAGTTGAGCCCAGCCTTCAGTCTACTGTAGAACAAGGAAGGAGAGGCTCCATTTTGGGTGGGACTAAACAACAACAACCACATTCGAAGAGACCATAAGAAAGCGGTATATTACAACTGATAGAAATGAGATATACAGCTGCGATTTTCGAATTGACACTTACACAGAGGTATTCTGGAAATGTTTCTTTGAGTCCCATGTACCAATCATTCCGAGTTTAGATCAATTTAATGACAACGTCCAAGTTTGTTCTTACCTCAGAATGGTAGCTGCAGAGAAGGCTGCATTGCATATATTACCATATTCTTCTTAGCAACACACGAAGGGCTATTGCGATTGGTTGAATGTTATTCAGTGACAAAATAGAAATACAATGTGTCTTGTCAGTAAATCTTTTACAGGCATTAGCTGGGTGGTCACACACTCTATAAATTCACAACTGTGCTATAATTGTGAATTTAAAAAAATCTGTTTCCAGTCATAAATATTTTCACTGTCCCTGTTTTGCAGGGACGTCAACTGATTTATTTTCTTAACTGTTCCGACCAATGAGAAATAAATAACGGATCCGAGCCATCCAATCATCTGGCTTCTTGTTGTAAAACCGAATCAATGTTTTAAAAATAAAATTGGATTTAAAAGGAACTACTGTAGAGTTGACTTTAAAAAGAAAAAAAAACTATTTACAATTCTTCACCATGCATAGTCACTACAGGATGGACAAACACATTCATAATTTGTTAGGCCAAACTGCTGAGGCACTGTAAGTAAACTGTACTAATTTCACTGTTCTTGGATAGTCCCTAAGAGACTATAAGGTTGTATATTTACCCAGTTGTTATTCTGTATGCAAAACATGTAGGACCCTGTTGGCTAATAAATTACCTTGTTTTCTATGACATCAATTACATATATGAAATCAGATTGACTATGAAATATAGCTAAATGAATAGGACATATAGTCACTGATAAGGTTAAAAATCGAGATTTTTGTTGAAGTAATAATTGTGTCCTTCAAGGTAATCTCAAGAAATGTCACACCAAGCTTCCAAAAACACCTCCCACTTGATGAGCACTTCTTACATCCCACAACGGGGTTGAGATCTGATGCCTGTGCTGGCCACGATTAGACTCAGTTTACCAGTTGACTGCTTCCTCCTTAAAGAGTTATTGCATAGTTTGGAGCTGTGCTTTGGGTCATTGTCCGGTTGTAGGATAACATTTGCTCCAATCAAGTTCCGTCCACAAGGCTTGGTGTTGCAAAATTGAGTTAAATGCTTCCCTTCTTCAAGATGCCTTTACCTTGTCCAGAAATCCAATTTGACCCCCACCTAAGCACCCTCAGACTATCACATGGCCTTCACCAGACTGGACAAGGGGCATCCAGCACTCCTCCAGCATCTGTTTATTTGGTCGACAAATATTGTTTTTTGTGATCCGAGGACTTGGAACTTTCATTTGTCTGTCCATGACACTTTTTTTATCCAACATTCCTCTGTACCGTGTCTGTGTTCTTTTCCCCATCTAATATATATTTATATATTTTTTTTGTTTGTTTGTTTCATATTTAGTTTGAGATAGGTATTTTTCTTTAGTTGAAACTGCCTATGGCCAGCATCACTGGGGTTCCCTCTTCACTGTTGACGCTGAGACTGCTGTTTTTTGTGGGTATTATTTAATGACTTTACCAGACATGTGAGGGGTCAGTTTCTTAAACTTGACACTCAAGGTGTTTGTCGTCTTGATTAGATGTGCCCACCAGGTGCTTCAACTCCACTTTCCATTCTCGTTAGGACCAGTTTTGTACTGTTCCATGAAGGGAGTAGGACATTTGTATTATCTTCAGTTGATTAGGCTACAGTAACCTAAATTAAATGTGTAATTCTGTATGGTTTAATTCTGTGCCTAACCGAATTCACAAGAGCCAACAGACAACCAACCAAATACAATCATATGAATTGTGTTATTGTTGAATCTTATTAAACTGTTAAAACTGTTTTTGAAGTCCGCTGTTGAAAGGTTCTTTATTGAAAATATATATTGTGTACTGCAGACAACAGAAGATATTGCCACATTTACCAGCTTGACTCATATCCGGTCGGACTGAAAACCAGCCGCCTGGGGGCGCAACACGCCCCATGTTCGGAGTTGTTGAAACTCTGTTGCCGAAGCGCGCGGCGTTCCACAGTTCACATTTGCTACACAACACGCACTCCCTGTTAGCTCACACCAGTGACACATTCACTGTCGATCTCGGGAAAGCAAGAGGCTCTGGACTAGCTCCGTGTAACCGAAGAGATTATTGAATTGTATTTTAGCTGTATTTGTTCTTTCTTTCTGGAGTTCAGCTTTCCTACATCCAGGATACATTTAGCCCTAGTATCAGTGGAGATCGTGGAAGATGGGTCGAGTCCCTGCGATATCTGTCCTTATTTTGGGCATCGTAGTTCCAGCTTTGGCCGGCTACATTGAGGTAGGTTATGTTCAGGACTATCTATAGCCTAGATTTAGACTATTTCGAAGCAAGTATTTTGTAAACTTAAAAAAAATCTGAGCGGGTAAGTTGTAAACATTGTTTACCGGAGGTCCTTGAAATAAATCTGGAACGTCCCCTAGGCTATAACCTATTTGCAGATTACGTGGATATAGTTAGGCTAAAGGAACTTAAAACAATTGTTTAACTCAATATATTGATTTCCATAGTAGAACAATAACCAAACCTAATGGGAGCTGTGGTGTTTTGGATTCCTGTATCACGGTCTTGGAGGGCTTTTTGACTTTTGATCTATGCACTTGATATGCCCAATATTTCACGCTTCATCTACAAATGTTAGTCGTCTAGCTAACAGCAAACAGTCTGATTTATTATTGCCTGTAGTTTAGATTGACCTGTGTACCAATTGTTCTTCGCGTGTTAATGTTAGCGGAATGTGTGGGCCGGAAGGCTATAACGTTGCAGGGATTTGAGCTGGAGTTGCTGCAGAGATCAAATGAAAGGCAGCTAGCCCTTTGCAGGCCTTAGGGACACAGGGTGGGACTCCGTGTAGCCTATCACAAATCTCTTTCTTCCAGTGTCTTGATATATCGTCTCAAACCCACCAGCCAGCATGTTTTCTAACGAACGATAAAGCATGGACGAGACAGAGGACCCACTAGATTTGACTGTTTCAGCAGACCGGACTCTACATGTCTGGTGTGCGCGAATTTACGAAGTTTAATTGCGAACACGGATTTCTTATTTTACAGCTTTAATAGTGTAGTTGAAGCAGTCCAAAAGATTACTCCTATTTACACCCATTACGCCTTGATATTCTGTCAAATTCAGAATGCCATATAATTATACATCAATTTGACACGGAGAGACCAAACACAGCCCGTGAGAAGAAAAGAGGGTTGAATCCTGAAACACTGCACTGGGTGTCTTGTCTTGGGAGCTTTCCAGATAACCCTCAGGGCCTTGGCACATATACCTGCTGTCCCAAATCTTCTTCTCACAACATGGCTGTTTGGCTTATGGCCCATACTTCTACAACAGACGTGCCTGTGCGACATTATGCCTCTATTGTCAAAATAGTGACAAGACACAACCTCCTCCCTCATGGATCAACCCTCTGACCAACAGTCATCCCTGAGCAGACTGATTGTGTTGTACCGCAGACTGTTGGGGCATTCAACACATCACAGCTGCACACCAACATGCTCCCTAAAGGCAAGAGCGTACAAGTGGTTATTTGGGAGAAGGTTGTCCTTTTCATCTCCAATCCTACAGCTTCTCGCAGTTTCGGGGGAAGGATTGTGTGTGTGGGGGGAATGCTGGTGTTTGTTGTCCCAGAAAAAAAAATCTATATTGCAGCAATCTTTTAAATGGGCCTATCCCTCCATGAATGATTGCATTTTCAATTAGCCATTTACTGAACAGAAAAGGCAGTCAATATTCTTTGAATCCTTTTTTTTATTTCCTTGCCTTCGGACAATCACCAATGAAGATTAACAAGGCGTTCACTTTGAAATACCTGCTCAGTCTTGAACATCATACTGAGAGGATTTCTGACGTTCTCTGCAGTGTGGTCTCTGGTGGGGGTACTTCCCCCTGATGTTGGCTGGTAGAGGGAGGGCGGGCGGCTGCTGGGTGTTGTTGTGTTGGACGTGCTGGTGGAGTGTGTGAGGAGTAGTGAGCTGTGATGACAGACGCAGAGGCAGTTCAGGTGGGTATTGCCTCGCTGTCATGCTGACTGCACACGCTTCCACAGACCTTGAGCTGAATTTGTGAGCAGCCAGCGAGCGCCCCTCAGAGAGGCTCTGCTCGGTGTTCCCCACCCCCACCCCCCGACCAGCTGATTAACCCGCCGCTGCCGGCCTGCTCGCGCCCTCCGGGTCCTCCGGGTCTGTTGCTTCTCTGATGTTTTGAGAATGTGCCGTAGTTTGGTTCTCTCGACGTCTTCATGCGTTTTTGGGGTGCAGCACCTCCCGTGTGATCGGGATCTGTGTTTCAGTTGACTTCAAAATAATCACAAAAAGCTTCAGTTGGTTTAAAAGACAATCTGAAACGTGATAAACACAGAAGTTGTATTTTTCTTCGGCTCCCAGGCATGCTGTAAGGAACATGCACACAGGTGCTGCTGAGCAGACCATGTGCCGTAGACAAAAGGAACAAACAGCTGTATCATTGGTGGTCAGCCATCTTAGAAATGTAGTAGTACTGCATTTTCTCGTGTGATGGGGCACATGCTGATATGGCTCACATTAGATTTATGGAAGACAGGATAGCTGAAATATCTTTAGCATTCAGTACATGGAATGCTAGGGAACAAATCCAGCAGCATTGAGAGAACAATGCTACCAATACTAGTGTACAGAGCAGGCTATATTATTTAAAAAATCATTCAATTATAGGAGAATCTGCTACAGGGTTTATTTTTACAGTGTGTCTGGAATGCATTTTTGTTTATTTTCTTGACTGGTTTAAGAGGGCTTGCCTTAGATTTTATTAGGCTATGGCTATTTCTTCTGTATTTTCCTTATCCCACTGCCACCATGACCTTGGTCTCAGTGTCTGTTTTCTGTTTATAAACATATGGTTTCATTAAAATAATGCTCTCTGGACCCGAAAGATAATCAGGGCATTTGGTCTTTTTACTTTCTTAAAAAACACTGCTTGTTTCTCATCAACCGTTACGTAAATGAATTTACTTGTTAGACTGTGGTTGCAGTCCTTTTGTACCACTCTTATCCTTGTCATATGTAAGTGTGTGTGTGTGTGTGCTAGCCCGTGTGTGTTTGAGAGAGAGGGAGACGGTGAAGATGTGTGTCTGCAGGCTAGAAGGGCTGATAGTGAATGCGAATGGAAGGCCTAGTTGGCTGAGATTGGGGATTCTATAGAGCCTGTCATGGGCTGAATGACTTCTTACGAGCCTCTTTTGTGAGGTCCTGAATGACTTGGAAGGGCGAGAGTGTCCTCACTGTATGGAGTTGATGAAGAGACCCCCAGAGACCCCCCCCCCAGACATGCTCTAACCCAGGAGAGGCAGGCTCCCTGCTTCACACACAACAATCATCCTGATGATCATATATTATCATGTGACATGATACCGATCTTTCAGAACACCTTCTATGGCTGAGTGCTCTGATGCGTTGGGTACTGTACTCTGTATGTGAATAGGCCGTGTCTCGGAGGGGACGAGAAGAGGGGCTGGGAAATCAATCGAGGGCAGACAGCCAGAGATGGGGCTTTTTTTTCTGATTTTCATCTTGTAAATTAGACATGAAAGCAGCCCATCCGTTTTGAGAGTAAGTACCCCCCGTGAATCCTCTTAACCCGGAGAAACACTCTCAGCTACACAGAAGGAAAAGGTACTAATCCTGAAGCTCCGCCCATCCTGTCATTTACATACCGCACACTCTCACTCACTCCCTGACACGCACGCACACACACCTCGATATGTACGCCCAAGTAAAAAACGCTTCCTGAGGTAAGCTTGAGTCAGTAGCATCTAGACTCCTCGTCGTCGGAAACAAAAATCAGTCCTCCTGCTCTCACCCTGTTCTAACCGCTGGTAATATTCTTCGAGCTGACTGATTTTTAAATGGGTGCCCTCTCTCTCTCCCTTCTGTCTTCGTGCCTCTCGTCCCCCCTCTCGTCCCCCCTCTCGTCCCCCCTCTCGTCCCCCCTCTTTCTTCTCTCGTGGTCTCTCTCGTGGTCTCTCTCCCCCCGCGCCGCATCTCTCCAGGCCCGTGCATGCCTGCTGGAGACGTGCCATCTTCATCCACGCTCGGCTCTCATCTCGGAGATTTAAATAGAGAGGCCTCGTCAGGCAGTCCCCCGTTCGCACCATGTGAAGCTTTGTCTCCCTCGCTCTAATTATCCTCTACGCACTGCACTGCCTCCAGTGTGTCTCTCTGTGTGTGTGTCTCTCTGTGTGTGTGTGTGCGGGGATGTTTGTGGATGCCGCTGAATCCTCATCACATATTTAGTCGTTTTTTTTCCCCTCTTCTCTCAGCAAGAGCTCCGGCGCGGCTGGGAGGAGGAGGAGGGAGTGAGCGAGTTCAAGTCGACGCACTCTTGACTGCACATACCTTAGGTTGCACAAGAACCCCCACAGGGACACGTGGGACGTTCTGGAGCGTTCTGAAGCGTGCTTCGTTAGGTTGACTATATGAGTCGATCTGCTTAGTCATGCACCCTGTGCTCCCGGTGGAGAGACCGCTCCCTCTACCTGATCCTATTGTCTCCGGCAAGCTGTAACTGGAGGTCAGGTCTAGAACAGTAGCAGGCTTGGCCGTGGACGAGCTCCCTTTGTCATGTTATTTATTGAGGCGCTCTGGAATTTGTTGCCTGGAGTGCATCACGGTGTTGTGCTGCAGCGTTTTCTCATTACTTGGTCAGTGTTTCTGGCACAACTGAAAGCTGCTGTTTTCTTTGGTTGTTTATGGCTCCTCACTATGCTTTGCTCTTTGTCCTATGGAAAGGGAGGTCCACACAAGAAACTATGCAATGCGCTGTCCTAGTGTCCCTAGTCTTTTGTGATGAGATGTATTTCTCATTGAATTGCCTGCCTGTCTGCCTGTCTGGCTGTCTGTCTGCCTGTCTGAATTCCTAAGCTGTCTCCCGGCCTGGTCTGGACGTAGAGCTGCATACGGCGTCCCTGGGAGTTATCTCTCCAGCTGCTGGGCTTTTCACAACCATTAATAAAATATCTCATGTTCTATCCAGAGGACAGCCTCAGTGAACTGGTGCCAGTGCCCATGGCGGTGTGTCTGTGAGTCTGCAGGCCCGGGCTGCTTCGTCCTGCCTTCTGTGGGGAGTAGTTTTGTCTGGGGAGGATCAATGAGTCATTGGTGGCGGGCTCAGCCGAGTCCACGCTGATATATCTTTCTTTTTTTGGAGTGCTGCGCCAAACGATAGAGAATAGGGTGAAGGGTCAGCTGTGAGCTGCAGAGCACGGCATGCCGGGCGGTGTGTTCTCGTGTTTACATGCTCAGCTGGACAGCTAATGTAGGAGAAGACATTACTTGAGGGTTTTTCTCTCTGCGTCTGTCTCAGGGTTTCTCTCTCTCTCTCTCTACCTGTCTTTCTTTCTTTCTCTCTCTCTTTTCCTTTGAACCCATCCTCTGCTGAATTCCTTCTCTCGTTGTCTCAGCACAGTCAGACCCAGTTTTCAAACCTTCACATCATTTATTGATGTGTCTTTTCTCGGCCATTTTGATGGTTTGATGGTTTGCGTTGCGTGTGTGTTTACTCTGCGTTGAGGTTTGGAGAGCGCTCGTATTCAGAGATGCCTGAATGCCCCCCGCGCCTTGGCACCCGCGGCACGTGCCCAGGAATGTGCGGGAGAAGGAGCAGGGTTACGTGTTCCCGTTTGTCTGTGTGTGTTTGTGTGGAAGCCAGGGATTGGCGCCCAGCGGAAGGCCTGTTTGACTTGGCCACACCACTGATATGTGCCTGCTTGCCCCAGGTAAGCACTGGTGCCTGGCACCATTAGGAACAGGAGGGGCCTCCTTGATTGGCTGGCTGGTTTTCTGCTTCGCTGCTCTGGTTTGCTGGGCAACATTGCAAAATACTTTGTCCACAGCCAGAGAGAACAGGATGTAGTGGCCGTTTCCTCTCTCCATCCTGGCTTACAGCTCTTTCGGTCTCTGTCTCTCTCTCTCTCTTTATCCAGCCACGGTGGAAACATTGTGAACTAGACCAGAACCAAGGGCTACAGGGACTCCATTCGGTTTCTTTATTAGTTTCCCTTTTTTCACAGGAGAGAGGGGGGGGGAATAAAAATGTCACAATGGTAAGAGACAGAGGCAGTGCACTGTAACACTTTACCCAGAGGGAGAGAGCGAGGGAGGGAGAGGCAGAGAGAGAGTGGTAGAGGTGACTGGGAGAGAGACTGGGAGAGAGACTGGGAGAGAGACTGGGAGAGAGACTGGGAGAGAGAGTGGTAGAGAGAGTGGTAGAGAGAGTGGTAGAGAGACTGGGAGAGAGACTGGGAGAGAGACTGGGAGAGAGACTGGGAGAGAGGAAGACGAGGGTTTCTGCTCTTGGTCCACTCGCTCTGTGATGGCAGTTCCAGCAGTTTCTCAAGGAGAAGGCGGCTCAGGACAAACGACATCGCTGCTGGATAGCACACCTGGGACTGAGGGCGGGGCAGTGGGAGGTCTCCCTCTGAGCAGGAGGAGGCGCTGGGGGGGGGGGGGCAGGGCAGTGGGAGGGTCTCCCTCTGAGCAGGAGGAGGCGCTGGGGGGGGGGGGGGGGCAGGGCAGTGGGAGGGTCTCCCTCTGAGCAGGAGGAGGGGCTGGGGGGGGGGGCAGGGCAGTGGGAGGGTCTCCCTCTGAGCAGGAGGAGGGGCTGGGGGGGGGGGGGGGGCAGGGCAGTGGGAGGGTCTCCCTCTGAGCAGGAGGAGGGGCTGGGGGGGGCGAGGAGTCATTTACATTCCAAAGCTTTTCTGTTCTATGTTCCTCATGGAAAAATACATGCAAATCCTTCGTCTGCTATTGTGTCAGTGGCTACAAGCTACACCTCCCAGTGACTCACTGCAATTAATTGGATGAGGGGTACTGAGCCATGAAGGGTGGTTAAGGGTTTTGATTCCTCGCCCTGCTCTCACAGAACTAATAGGTTAAATAGGTTAGTGTGGCGGGGCAGGGGAGGGTTACAGGAGACAATTAAAGGTGGATTCAGTGTCGAGGAGCTCTCAGATGGAGATTGAAGAGCTAATTTCCTCTATCCAGAAAAAACAACTATATCCGAGTTAGGGAGATGAATGAAGGTTGGGCACATTGCCAAAGATATTCTGGGTGGGGGGGGTTGAGATTCAAAAGAGGAAAGAAATGCCGCCGCACACACAAACACACACACACACACACACAGTCCCAGAGAACATGTGTAACAGCTCCCTCCCCTGCATTCCTCTCCTACTCATCCAGTGACTGCATGTTTTCCCAATAAGGCCTTTATGGAAGTAACGGGTCATGTCGCCATGCCGACGTTGGCTCAGGGGGAGGGTCCCGAAAGATGCTCAGATCCATCAAGAAGTGTCATGGGAACAAAGTGCGTTCGTGTTCCTAAGCTCCACATAGCATCCTTTGTCTGCCCTCAGATATCTGTTAAAGCCTGGTCGTCTTCCCATATCCAGCTAACCATGTTATTATTCATGTCATATATCCCTCATTAGAAATCCCACTAATGACTAGCTCAGATATCCGTTATCTTGCCTGAGAAGTTGTTAAAAGACCATTTAGGTTTAGTCGGCCGTGGGAAATTAGCCCTGGCAACGGCTGCGGTGCATCACGTACGGCGAGAGAGCCATCAGAGCAGCAGACAGTGATCATTGTTGTTCGTCGTGTGACACCGTGTGAATTTCCATCGCCGTGTGGAACTAGCCGCAGGTTCACATCAAGCAAACGTCCCGTGGGAGGAAAGGTTGGTTTTTGTTTTGGTGTTTTTAAGTTTGTCCCGGAACAAGTGAACCAGAAGGGCACGCTCTCTCACACAGTTCCAATTTAACTCTTCTCACTAGAGTTTCCCTAGTCGTGTGATTTGAACATTGCCCAAGGCGTAAATCAGAAAGTCGACTGTTTTAAGACAAACCCATTAAAAAGCCTTTTGATCGTTAGTGGCTAATTATAATGTCTTCCTTGCCCCTCTACCGCTCGTCTGAAACGGCCCTTATGTTTCCGAAGCCTGTTTAGCGCCGCAGCGGCATTACTGCGGGACGTGGAGAGCGACCTGGCGGCTCGGTCATGCGAGCAAGCTGAGATCCAGCACGCTCACAGGCTGAGATCCAGCACGCTCACAGGCTGAGATCCAGCACGCTCACAGGCTGAGATCCAGCACGCTCACAGGCTGAGATCCAGCACGCTCACAGGCTGAGATCCAGCACGCTCACAGGCTGAGATCCAGCCCGCTCACAGGCTGAGATCCAGCCCACTCACGGGCTGAGATCCAGCACGCTCACAGGCTGAGATCCAGCACGCTCACAGGCTGAGATCCAGCACGCTCACAGGCTGAGATCCAGCACACTCACAGGCTGAGATCCAGCCCGCTCACAGGCTAAGATCCAGCACGCTCACATGCTGAGATCCAGCACGCTCACATGCTGAGATCCAGCACGCTCACAGGCTGAGATCCAGCACGCTCACAGGCTGAGATCCAGCACGCTCACATGCTGAGATCCAGCACGCTCACAGGCTGAGATCCAGCCCGCTCACAGGCTGAGATCCAGCCCGCTCACAGGAAGCAGCTTTCTGGCCCTCTGGCCCTCTGATCGCCTCCAGAGAGGCATGGCTGAGTCACACTTCAGGAGACGCGCGTATACACAGGAGTCAGGTGGCTGAGAGGTTAGGGAATTGGGCTAGTAATCAGAGGTTGCTGGTTCGATTCCTGGCCGTGCTAAATGACATTGTGTCCTTGGGCAAGGCACTTTACCCTACTTGCCTCGGGGGAATGTCCCTGTACTTACTGCAAGTCGCTCTGGATAAGAGCGTCTGTTAAATGACTAAATGTAAATGTAATACACACACACACACTCATCATAGGCATCCACAGGGAGACATGAGTGTCCTAGGGACTGGAGAAGAGGATGGACAGGAATCAATCTCTCCTTGCTGTGGTGTCTGTGTGTGTGTACCTTCTCCACAGAGACTTGAATGGTGAGCTGTTGGCCTCCGCATGTCTCACTAGAATAGTGCCCCTCCTGAAGCAGGATGAAGGCAGAGCCGGGCTGGATGACAGACGAGGGTGCGAATGTGCCATCCACCATTTTTCCCTGACAAAGATGGCCGCCCTGCAGTCTTCCAGACAAATGGGGGGGACGACGTGCATGTTGTGTCTCCTTCACTGCTGTTCCTCGTCTGTTCAAACAGTGGGTGGGCACAGCAATCCATTTAACTTCAACCTGGGAGGTCATGGAAGGCTGTGTGTGTGTGTGTGTGTGTGTGTGTGTGTGTGTGTGTGTGTGTGTGTGTGTGTGTGTGTGTGTGTGTGTGTGTGTGTGTGTGTGCATGCGCTCTCCTGCCAGTGTGGCTCTAACTGCCACTTCAGGCCAGGGCATGTGGCCAATCACACCCCTCCACTTCTCTCCTTCTTTGTCTCCATCACTCTATTCCGTAGCCAACAACCCTCTGTGTGTAGTCCGTTGTGTCTGCCTGATAAAAGGCTGTTTGTGGCCGTCCTTGCCATGTCTCCCCCCTGCCAGCTCCCAGTCAGATAAGCAGTGCCTCGTCGGAGTGGGCCATCGTCGCCTCACGGCTCCTGGATGCCTAGCATATGAACGGGATATTTTCGTGCTGTCCTTGGGACTGTCCCCCCCCCACCCACACACACACACCATTCTCAATGTCGTTCCCCTGCTGTGCAGTCCTCACTGCCAGTACCTCTGATCAGGACACAGCAGTCACTACCGCCTGGTCCCTCTGATCAGGACACAGCAGTCACTACCGCCTGGTCCCTCTGATCAGAACACAGCAGTCACTACCGCCTGGTCCCTCTGATCAGGACACAGCAGTCACTACCGCCTGGTCCCTCTGATCAGGACACAGCAGTCACTACCGCCTGGTCCCTCTGATCAGAACACAGCAGTCACTACCCCCTGGTCCCTCTGATCAGGACACAGCAGTCACTACCGCCTGGTCCCTCTGATCAGGACACAGCAGTCACTACCGCCTGGTCCCTCTGATCAGGACACAGCAGCCACTATTGCCTGGTCCCTCTGATCAGGACACAGCAGTCACTACCCCCTGGTCCCTCTGATCAGGACACAGCAGTCACTACCCCCTGGTCCCTCTGATCAGGACACAGCAGTCACTACCGCCTGGTCCCTCTGATCAGGACACAGCAGCCACTATCGCCTGGTCCCTCGCTCTAAGTCGGGGAGCCTCGCAGTAAAATGCACCTTTTATTGGATTGAAGAGCTGCAGTTAAATGGACGTGAATGCGATTCATTTGATTACGTTTGTTCTCGGAGCACGACTTTCGCGTGGGTTGTGAATCGGCATTCTTGCTCTTGTGAGGTCTATTGACTGTGCTTTACATCAGTTAACGCTGTCAGACTTGACTGGAGGACTGTTGGTTGTTAGTGCGTTGCTTTTCTCAATCTGGTACCATTTCTGTTGGGACACAACATCACACACGTTTAAGGTGAATGGTCTCGATAGTGAATGTTCTGAGTAGAATTTTGGTAAGATAGTTTAGAGCTTAATATGAATATTCAAAGATCCCAGTCCTTTATCCACAATGTTATCAGAATTTTAGGGGAACAACTTGTGTTCTGTCCCTTTTCTCCAGAATCCAGAAAATGTCCAATATCCCTCCATTAATCTAGCTAGCTTCTTCTGCTCTCTGCCTCCCTCCCCTCCTCCATCTTCAACCTTTTTCCTCCTCTTGTGCTCTGTCTCTCTTCTGCTTGCTCAACAATTATTTGCTCAAGTTGCTCATTAAGGAGAGTCTAGCAGCAGGCGCAGGTGCTGACGAGATGTCTGTCACAGGGCTGCTAGCCTGGCCAGGATGTCATCATGTGCTGATCTCTTTATCGATGCCCCAGTCCCGCAGAACCCCCCCCCCCCCCCCCCACTCCCCTACCCTCATCAACACCAACAGGATTCACAGCCTCCCAGCCTCCTAGGCCTACGTCCTTGCGAGGAGAGATGGCATGGATCAGCATGCTGATGAGCACAGACAGAGGGGATGCAGGAGGGTGTACAGGAGGGTGTGCAGGAGGGATGCAGGCATGGATGAAAGGATGCTGTTCTAGGGTTTGGGAGGTGACATAGAGGGACAGAGGGGTAAAGGGCGTGTGCACAGGTCCCTTCTCACAGATCCATCTCCTCAGTGCAGAGATGAGGCTGCCATGCTCCTGGGCGGATGGGGGAGGCACGGTCCTGGGTCTAATCCTCCCCTTGTAAACTGCTGAGAGGGCATCGCAGTGTTCAGTCAGCGGCCGCGGAATGCTGCGCTCCGGAAAACACAAGCCCACCGCTCCAAACAGGCCGAGCCCTCCCTGACGTTCTGCCAAGCTTTAAATCTCCTGCTGGCAAGAGAGTTCAGCCCCCACCTCTGTCCCCCCCCCCCCAGCCTGCCTCTGACTCACCCCCCCAGCCTGCCGCCGGTCCCCCGGCTCGACCACGGCACCTGAGCAGCCTCACACTGCGTCTCTGTCGGAAGCTCCCGACCGCCTCAAATCATCAAAAATCGTTTCTCTCTCTTCTCTTCTCCACTCACTCACTCTCTCTCTCACTCTCTCACTCAGACACACAGCATCTGACACTTCACTCTGAGCCAGCACAGCTTGATGTCCAGCACAGGGAGCCTTTTAATAAATGGACAGCCAATGGCCAATTTAATCATGCTAATGTGTATGTTCCAGCCGGCAACTTATCGGCTATTTGATCTCCATGTCGGCTCGTCATGCAGAGAGATGCTGCGTCTGACACTGCAGAGAGGAGAGGGAACCTTAGCCGGGGGCGGGGAGAGGGAAGCCAGTAGACTAGCCTGTAGAGGGGAGCTCCTGTCTCCCTGGAAGAAGCTGTGAAGGGGGTTACTGTGAACCACATCAAATAGACCCTTAGGGGACAGGTGGGGGGGGTGGAGAAGGGCCCCTTACTAGGCCAGAGTCTTGGTGTGAGTACTTCATCTCAGGGTGTAAACTATGTGGAAGGGGTGTTGCATTTCGGTACCGTTGTCTTGACTCCGTGGTTCCGTGGTTGGTTGCCGTGGTTGTTGCCATGGCTATTTCAGTCGTAAACATCTGGCGTGGTGATGTCAGGAATGCAATCCGCTCACAGGGCCACGTGGGCCGTAAGCCTGGATCGAGAGAGCTCAGGGGGGGGGAGGGGGGGAGGGGGAGAGGGGGGGGGGGGGGGGGGAGGGAGAGAGGGTGGGAGGGAGGTGGGGAGGGAGGGCGGGGAGGGAGGGAGGGAGGGACGGGAGGGAGAGAGGGGGGGGGAGAGAGGGAGGGAGGGGGGAGGGAGGGGAGGGGAGGGGAGGGGAGGGGGGGGAGGGATTTCAATGCTTGGGAGGAATACAGGTGGTCATTTAAAGCACTGACCAGAACAGAGCTATCCGCTATCACTCAACCCTCTGATTGACACCACGATGGGCGTAAGATGTCAAATAACGGAGTTGAATCAAGGTGTTTACCACCCTGAGTACTTCATATGGCACAACAAGGCACCTGTGTATCTTAGCAACTGATCAACACACTGGGTGTAATTATGGTCTGTTTACTGACAGACCACTGCCCTTGTCCCCCTGTGGACGTGGTTCAGCCCCGCTTGGCACAGGAGTCCTCTCTGTATGCTAGAAGCCACAGCGCACATACACTGACATCAGTATTCGTTTTTCGTCTCTCTTATTGATTACAGTCTGAAAACTGGGAAATCTATTACAATTTGAAATGAATTACATTAATAAGATATCCATCTATTTTTTTCTCAGAGTGAATTATATTTAAACACTTATCTAATGAAGCGCTTTAATGGAACTGCATTTATGTGGCATTAAACCATTTTTAGTGCCACATGCTATTTTTTATCACGCTTTGAAATGATGTTGCGATAGCCTGTAGGTGTTTACACTGTGGAGGACAACAGAGATGCCTGCACAGTCAGTCGATAGATTGTTCCAGCAGTAGGTGAATGATGAAACAGAACTGAAGAGATATTTTGCCTAACAGGCATCCTCCACCCCTCCGAGGTATATTTATCCATCCCTCGTTTTCCGGAACATCTTTCTGCCTACCTTTCTCTCTCTTCCCTTCTCTACTTTGCTCTTGACAGTGATTGCACTAACAAGGCCGCTCCAGTCTGGGCCCCCTCCTGTCGGATGCCTTCTAAAGGCCTCCACATCCCCTCTGCAAATAGTAGAGTGGGAGATGAATCAAAGTGAATTTGCCCCCCTCAATCTCTCTCTCCCCTCCATTCCTCCATCCTCCTCGCTCAGTCACTCCCATCCTCTCTCCCTCACTTATTTTGTTCTCCTTCCATCCTTGCGTTCCACTCTGCCCCCCCCCCCCCCCCCCCCATGCACACTGCTACATATGAAGCTCATCTCCAGAGAGGGGCAAGGGAGACCAAGTCATATTATGATGTCTGGTAAGGGACCCCCGCGGGGGGGCGTTTGATGGGGTTTGGGAGAGGGGGGGTGGAGGAGGTGGTGGAGCGGGGGGGGCCGGGGATGCTGGGTAGTAATCTGTGGAGAGGCAGCATCCGTGGAGGGGCAGCCTCAGTGTCTGCGTGCGTCTGAAATCTGTGTCAGGAAGAGCCGAGGGGGGAACGGTTTCCCGGTCCCCCTCCTGCACCGCTCTGTCCTGCTCTCCTCGCTTCACTTCCATCAGTCTCTCCTTCCCTATTCTCTCTTTATGACTCTCTCTCTCTCTGACTCTATCCCTCTCTCTCTGACTCTCTCCCTCTGACTCTCTCCCTCTGACTCTCTCTCTCCTTCTTCTCTCTGAAGAAGAAAAAAAGAGAAAGGAACGAAAAAAAGACGCACACACACATAAACACACAGCGCATCCAGACTGGAGCCGACCCACAGACAGACGGGTTGACAGACTAGAGCAGGCAGACAGACAGACGGGTTGACAGACTGGAGCAGGCAGACAGGCAGACGTTGGAACAGACAGGCTGTAACCGACACAGACTGTGCAGGAGAATGGAAGCTGCAGCATGCCTCTGTCTATAAGCAGACAGGGTTTGAACCAGACAGATAGAGTAGAGGAGACAGTATATAGACGTCAATGTCACAGGGAGGGGGGGGGGGGGGGGGGGCGGCTTGTGTCTGACAGTACTGCTGCGGTCAGGACAACCACAGTGAAAGAACGTGTGATCTCTGCACACTGATGTCACATGTTGGCAGGACAGAGCATTCCCAGGAACGCCCTCTGCCACGGCGTGCTGGGTTTACTATGCCCTCCGCCCCGGGGCCCCTCCGCCCCAGGTCACCCGGCTCACTCAGAGGACAGGAACCCACCTTCCGCAACCTTATAGAAATAACCTTGCCACACCTGCTGTCTGTCCAGAAGACAGCGTCACAGGGGAAGAAAGCACCTCGGGCTAATGAAGTGATTTATTCTGTGCCGAGTTTTCCTGGTTTGTGTCAGGGCTGGTGTGTCTCTGTGTGTGTGTGTTTGTGTTTGGGTCACATTGTGCTGGTGCTTAAGGGACAAAGGGGATCTGAATACAGCTGTGGGGCAGTGGGAGCACAGCTGTTGTGAGGGTTGTCCTCTGGGCCATGTAGACGTACAGTACATCCCCTCCATACTGATGGCTGTCTCTCCCTCTCTCTGTCTCCCCCTCTCTCTGTCTCCCTCTCTCTGTCTCCCTCTCTCTGTCTCCCTCTCTCTGTCTCCCTCTCTCTGTCTCCCTCTCTCTGTCTCTTTCTCTCTCTGTTTCCCCCTCTCTCTGTCTCCTTCTCTGTCTCTCTCTGTCTCCCTCTCTCTGTCTCCCTCTGTCGCCCTCTCTCTGTCTCCCTCTCTCTGTCTCCCCCTCTCTCTGTCTCCCTCTCTCTGTCTCCCCCTCTCTGTCTCCCCCTCTCTGTCTCCCTCTCTCTCTGTCTCCCTCTGTCACCCTCTCTCTGTCTCCCCCTCTCTCTGTCTCCCCCTCTCTCCGTCTCTCTCTGTCTCTCTCTCTATCTCTCTCTCTCTGTCTCCCCCCCTCTCTGTCTCCCTCTCTCTATCTCCGTATCTCTCTCTCTCCCCCCCTCTCTCTCCTGCTCTCTTCTCGATCTGCTCTACTCCACTTTTGCTCTACTCTACCTCTCTTTTCTTTTCCTCCTCCCCCACCACAACCTCTCCAGTGTCTTATCCTCTCCATCTTTTCTCTCTCCTGCTCCTCCTCGTCTCACCCCCCCTCTCTCCTCCTTTGCACTTAAGCTCTTCTGCTTTTCCTCAATCCTATCTCTCTCTGTCTGTCTCTCTCTCTCTCTCTCTCCCAGAACGTCTGTCTTCTGTGCTCTGACTGTTATTCTCTGAATAGCTGAGATGCTTTTGTAGAAGGTTTCCATAGTGACGGGGCATTTGAACAAGTCGTCATTCACTTCTGCACAATCCGACCTGGAAAGAGGCAATGTTGTCGCTCCCTCACACACACACGCACACACACACACACCAGCACACACACACACCAGCACACACACACACCAGCACACGCACAGGGTCTGCCATTCTCTATCATGCCATTAGTGTGAAGTGGAACTGAGGTTAATGAGCCTGGTAGAGGTGACCGGTGAACACACGCGCACACACACCCTGTTCAGCTGTCCACAGCTATCTCAGGCTGTTAGCTGATTCCCTGTGCTCACACGCAACACACTGGAAGTCTGTGGTGAGTTGTTCTGTGAATCAGTGACGATATTCCAAGGAGGGATGCACACCTTTTGACCTGTTTCAAAATGACTCGGACTCTCCCAAGTGCGAGGTTGCTATGGGTTTCATGTGGTGACTCATGTGGCAGTTTGGAAACTGGCTCGATCCAGCCAGGGCATCTTCCTCTCCCGTAAACGTTCACGACACAAAAGCTCTTTTCAGACGGAGCAGGCTCATTTGCATGGCTAAGAGGAGCTGCCCTTTGCTTTGGAAGGACCAAGTACACCATCCCTTTGTCTCTTTTTATGAGTCTGTTTTCACTTTGTCACCTTTTGGAGGAGACTGTGTGAGGGGGCGGGAGTGGTGGTAGGG
This sequence comes from Hypomesus transpacificus, assembly GCF_021917145.1. Classification (NCBI taxonomy): domain Eukaryota; kingdom Metazoa; phylum Chordata; class Actinopteri; order Osmeriformes; family Osmeridae; genus Hypomesus; species Hypomesus transpacificus. The sequence continues at coordinate 8,559,733 of NC_061074.1, read as the reverse complement.
AGGGGGGTGGAAGGGTGGGAGGTGCTATTTATCTCTGTGTTCCCCCCCCCCCCCGCTCCCTATATCCTTTATGGTGGGTTAGTTACAGGATACACTTCCTATTGAAATCACACATTCATGACACATTAACAGTCCCACTCAACAGGTGGTGTGTGTGTGTGTGTGTGTGTGTGTGTGTGTGTGTGTGTGTGTGTGTGTGTGTGTGTGTGTGTGTGTGCCTACCACAAGGCTTTCTCGCTGAGGCCTGTGTGTGTGTGTGTGTATCTGAGGCATATCTTGTTTAAGCATTAAGTCACCAGAGGGGGAGATTATGGGGCTTAACAAGGACAGGCATTCCTTCAGAGGGTCACATGGACTCTAAGCATTCTAGGAACCCATGAGTTGAAGCTGGTGCCCCACAGTAGAAAGGTTTTAAGGGGGAGGGGGGGAGTAGGTTTTCAGCAGTAGAACAGCACAGTCAGTCTGTCCTCAAGAGGTTAACCACTAGTCTGTAGATTGATCATTAATAGCTGACTGGCAAGTGTTGATATTTGAAAGATGGTGTCATAGTGGATTATCACAACAGAGTGGATTATCACAACTGAGAGGAAACATTTGATTGGCCCGAGCTAATTGTCTGTTTTGTGGGCCCAGTTTCTATTCTTGTTATACTGCCTTTCGTGTGCTGCTTCAGATATCCTGCGTGTGTTCAGTTGTTTTCTGTGTGTGTGTGTGTTGAACACCTCAGCACTGGTTTACCTTTAGCTTCCCACCCTCCTCTGTGTGTGTCCTGGGTGCACACTGTGCCTGTCACACACACACACACACACACACACAGGGATTAGCTGCTTTGGACCCTGTCCAGGCAGCATGAGGAGGGGCATGTAATGAGTGGTCCATTCTGGGAAATGCCAAACCTGAAGTATGCTATGGAGGCAACAAGATATGCGGTACAACAGGCCGCATGCAACGTTCTATGTGTCTCTATTGATGTGAGGAATTGAAAGCCAGACCAAAAAGTGTTTTGAATGTTTGAACGCTGGAGAATAGAGTGTGTGTGTGTGTGACTGAGGGAGAGATGGATGGTCCATGTGGTCTTGCGTGAGAACATCTTGGGTGGTGTTTTACAGTGTTGGGTTTGAGAGAAGGAGGAGCGCTATTAAACTTTGTTTGTGTGCGAGAGGCAGACAAGGAGAAAACAAGTCTCTGTCTCAGTGTGTGGCTGTGTGTGTGTGTGGCTGTGTGTGTGTGTGTGTGTGTGTGTGTGTGTGTGTGTGTGTGTGTGTGGATACTTGGTCGCCCAGTTGAACAGATGTGACGTGGTGTGAAAGGGGGCCGCCAGCTCTTCCAGTAAAAACAGAAAATGGGCCGAAGCTGTTTTCAAGCCACACGTCTTGTTTTGAAGCAGCTGCTGCAGAGAGCTGTTGTTTTGACTTAAATTATGCTGCTTCATGTCTCGGTCTCCGTCAGATCGGACGGCTTTCATTTTGGAATAAGTCAAAAACACCGACACCAACCGGTCAGTTCATTCTCTCCTAGGACTTTTTCCCCTCTGCAACTTTTTGGCCAAGTAGGCTAACTTTACTTCTGAATACATCCTGATCTTGACTTGCGTTCATTACTCCTGGATGACATTTCGGCGGCGACACCCTCTGGTATCAGGGTGCTGGTCTGGACGTGTAGTTCAACACTCGCACATTAGATGAGATGTCAGACTGACTCATGGATGGGAGGTTTATGGCAAATCATCGAGGCATGTCACATCGATGGTACAATGCTACACTCCTTAATTGTGTGTGTGTGTGTGAGGCTGAAAGGTCAGGTTTTGTGTCGGTCCAGGCAGATCGCCACAGAGCCTCTTTGTCTGCTGGCTGGCTGGTTCAGGGGCCAGTCCCCCTGCTGGCTGGCTGGTTCAGAGCCAGTCCCCCTGCTAGCTGGCTGGTTCAGAGCCAGTCCTGCTGGCTGGCTGGTTCAGGGGCCAGTCCCCCTGCTAGCTGGCTGGTTCAGGGGCCAGTCCCCCTGCTAGCTGGCTGGTTCAGGGGCCAGTCCTCCTGCTGGCTGGCTGGTTCAGGGGCCAGTCCCCTTGCTAGCTGGCTGGTTCAGGGGCCAGTCCCCCTGCTGGCTGGCTGGTTCAGGGGCCAGTCCCCCTGCTAGCTGGCTGGTTCAGGGGCCAGTCCCCCTGCTGGCTGGCTGGTTCAGGGGCCAGTCCCCCTGCTAGCTGGCTGGTTCAGGGGCCAGTCCCCCTGCTGGCTGGCTGGTTCAGGGGCCAGTCCTCCTGCTGGCTGGCTGGTTCAGGGGCCAGTCCCCCTGCTAGCTGGCTGGTTCAGGGGCCAGTCCCCCTGCTGGCTGGCTGGTTCAGGGGCCAGTCCCCCTGCTAGCTGGCTGGTTCAGGGGCCAGTCCCCCTGCTGGCTGGCTGGTTCAGGGGCCAGTCCTCCTGCTGGCTGGCTGGTTCAGGGGCCAGTCCCCCTGCTAGCTGGCTGGTTCAGGGGCCAGTCCTCCTGCTGGCTGGCTGGTTCAGGGGCCAGTCCTCCTGCTAGCTGGCTGGTTCAGGGGCCAGTCCTCCTGCTGGCTGGGGCACCACTTGAAGTTCATCAGTTCTATTCAGGCTTCATGTGGTCTCTGTGGTGTCTAAGTGCTGCTCCTACTGCCCCCTGCAGGCCAGTGTGGGTACACGCCTGGCTCCAGCTCCTCCCTGAGTCAACAAGCATGTGATGGGCCACAGTTTAGCAGGGCTGGTAGCCGCCCAGATTCCGTCTCACGGGTTTACTCACCCGGCTGCTCGTGATGAATACGACTAAGCCCTTTCCTGGGGCCTCGCCAGGCTACTGGCCTGTGGTGTGGGGGATCTCCTGGGCTGAGTCCCAGGGTTGGCCTGAAGCACCAGCCGGCGGTAGTTGTCAGGGTGGAGGGGTATGGGATAGACGATGTTGTGGTGGCGGTAGCGGAGGCGGTGAGCACGTGGCAGGAAATGAGGTTCCTCGTTCTCGTCGTGGTGGCAGAAGCCAGTGCCAGGCACGTACCAAAAGGTCTGTACTGTGTAATCGAGATTTCGGGGGTTTGCTTTTATACGGCCACACAGGGTCTGGTCGCAGTTAGCCTGATGTTGTTGTTGTATTTCTCTTCCCTCTCCTTTTCTCTCCGTCCCTCCCTTCCTTCTCTCTTTCCCTCTCTCCCTTCCTCACTCCCTCCCTCCCCTCTGGGCTGACCTCACAAAGGAATGAGAGGGAGGAGAACAAATAGATACACAGTTCAGGGACAAAGGGAGGGAGGGAGGGAGGGAGGGAAGGAGGGAAGGAGGGAGGGAGGGAGAGTTCCAGATCATTCAGCCAAGGCTGTTCCGCCATGTGTTTGTATGAGGTAAAAGAGACAGCCCAGTCCTGTGTGTGTGCTTTGTATTCCCTCTCTGCTCTGCTCTTATTATCAGCCTAGCAGACTACAGTGGCCAGGTTACACACACACACAGTCAAACCGATTCCTACGCCCATACGCCCCATCTCTCTGCCTAGAAGAGTGGTCATCTGATTTGTCTTGCAGTGCTAGTCAGCTGTACACCCCCCCCCCCCCCCCCCCCCCCCCCCCCCAACCCTCCCAGGACCCACTCTGTTTACTCAGCCTGAGAACACAGTACTGCCTCTGGCTCAGACATTGTACTTCCTGTCTGTCTGTGTGTGTCTGTCTGTGTGTAGCCTGTGTGTGTAGCTAGCTAGCAGTGAGATAACCTTCTATGATGATGCTGATTGGAGTTCCCCTGTGGCGTGACAACCACAGCAACAAGTGTTTCTGTCAGGTGACCAGAGACCTGCTGACAGAGCATTTCTCCAGATTATCTGTAATTAATTAATCCAGGAAAACAACCAATGATACCATGTATTTTAGACGGTGGTCTTCCTGGGTCCAGTGTAGCCTGGCACAGTGTCTGGTATCTGAACTCGGCCTGGAGGTCACTGCTTCCTGTGTGCGGAAAGAGGAACTGCGAGAAAACATGTAAATGATAATAGTCATATCAGGACAGGAAGGACGTGTGTGTGTGTGGGGGGGGGGGGGGGGGAGGGAGAGGGAGGTGTCCTGGTTCCCTTGCCCTCTTCTTCTTCCTTTGGAACCCATGGGCTGATGTACTGGGGGGGGCAGAGGTGAGGGTTGAGTTGTTTTGCAGTGTACAGTAACACAGAGATGGGGAGATCATACTAACAGGCTAATCTCAAACAAAACATTGTCTCAACGTGGTGGATCGTTGGCCTTGTGTGTAGCTAGGTTAGATAGCCGGCTCGGCTTGATAACAGCTGCCCAGTGGACCAGCAATGACCATAGGGATGAAGTCTCGCTCTCTCTCTCTCGTACGCCCACACTCTCCATCTCAACATTTTGACTTACTGGGCAGAGAGAGAGAGAGAGAGCACAGAGGCAAAACCAGACACACAAATCGAAGCAAACTTCTCACCTCGCCTCCTTCACGCATTTCCGAGCGTCGGAGAGAAGTTATATTTAATTGGTTTTCTGTCTGGGTCCTTTGTGCTTTTTCAGGCTAGTTTTCAGTATCATTAGTTGCCAGGTGTTGACAGGCACTTTTCTAGTTCTTTCATCTTTTTCTTTTAACAGTTATCCAAGAGTAACCCCGGACACAAGGTGGGCTCCTGGACTCTGTGTGGTCAAATTGCTTTTTATTTTGCTTTTTTTGCCAGTCTTTGGCTTTCATAATAACTGACTTTATGAGACAAGTGAGAGAGCTGGCAGACTGTGGTCTGACAGGCCCCCAGAGCACTGCAGTCACAGGTTTTATAGCTCTGTGATGAGTGGGTGCACTAACCCCCATCTCTCCCTCCCTCCCTCCCTCCTTCCTTCCCCAGGCCCTGGCAGCCAACGCGGGCACGGGGTTCGCCGTGGCGGAGCCGCAAGTCGCCATGTTCTGCGGGAAACTCAACATGCACGTGAACATCCAGACGGGCCGCTGGGAGGCCGACCCCTCCGGCACCAGGAGCTGCGTGGAGACCAAGGAGGGCGTGATGCAGTACTGTCAGGAGGTGAGGCCCAGGCCCGCTCCGCCTCCGGCCTGCAGGGGGGGGGCGCTGCAGGGGGGGCGCTGCAGGGGGGGCGCTGCAGGGGGGGCGCTGCAGGGTGGGCGCTGCAGGGGGGGGGCGCTGCAGGGGGCGCTGCAGGGGGCGCTGCAGGGGGGGCGCTGCACTGCAGACTGAGGCTGACGAGCCCACGTTATAGTGTGATGGCATCCTTATTCCAGCTGGCTGACCTTGTGACTCGTTTGCATAGGGTGCCAGGGAGTTTAGCGCTGATTAGAGAAGAGCCCCCCCCCCCCCCCCCCCCCCCCCCCCCCCCCCGCCTGCCTTGCATACAGACCCCATCACTCTCGCTTCCCTCCTTTGCACCTTGGATCTGCAAACGTTGACACGCTGCAAATATTGCCGCCATCAATCACCAGGGGCTTATCTTGCAGTTTCAGAGAAAGCACGGATTTCCTGTGCTCTGCCTTCCTCCAGCTCCTGGATGGCATCTTATTGATGACTTTTTGATGGCGTTTGAGGGGGGTGCAGATTGGGTGCTATTTCACGGTGGAGCAGATGGGTGCTGGAGACCATGGAGCATGGAGAAGCACATGCTGCCTGAGCTCCCACTTATCACTGCATCTTATTCCCTCTCACACTCTCCCTTCCTTCCCATCTCTATCTCTGTCTCTCTCTATCTCTCTCACTCTCTCTCTCTCTCTTTCTCTCTGTCTCTCTCTGTCTCTCTCTCTCTGTCCTTCCTCCTCACAGATGTACCCTGAACTACAGATCACAAACGTGCTGGAGGCCAACCAGCCAATCAGGATCGAGAACTGGTGCAAGAAGGAGAAGAAGCAGTGCAAAGGCCACGCCCACCTGGTGGTGCCTTACAAGTGCTTAGGTAAGCTCCTCCTCCTCTCCGCTCTGCCAGGGGTCGCCTCGGCCCCTCTGACTCGCTCGTCCGAGAGGTAGAAAGGGTCTGAGGAAGTGCCTCAATGAGACTGCGTCTCTGGTGCAGTCATTGTCCCCGCTCATGTAACGAGATGTGCTCCCTGAGATGTGCTCCCTGAGATGTGCTCCCTGAGATGGGGTCCCTGAGATGTGCTCCCTGAGATGGGGGTCCCTGAGATGTGCTCCCTGAGATGTGCTCCCTGAGATGTGCTCCCTGAGATGGGGTCCATGAGATGTGCTCCCTGAGATGGGCTCCCTGAGATGGGCTCCCTGAGATGTGCTCCCTGAGATGGGGTCCCTGAGATGGGGCCCCCGGGGGATGTGCTCCCTGAGATGGGCTCCCTGAGATGTGCTCCCTGAGATGGGCTCCCTGAGATGGGCTCCCTGAGATGTGCTCCCTGAGATGGGCTCCCTGAGATGTGCTCCCTGAGATGTGCTCCCCTGAGATGGGCTCCCTGAGATGTGCTCCCTGAGATGTGCTCCCTGAGATGGGCTCCCTGAGATGTGCTCCCTGAGATGTGCTCCCTGAGATGGGCTCCCTGAGATGTGCTCCCTGAGATGGGGTCCCTGAGATGGGCTCCCTGAGATGTGCTCCCTGAGATGGGGTCCCTGAGATGGGGCCCCCGGGGGATGTGCTCCCTGAGATGGGCCCCCGGGGGATGTGCTCCCTACCTGGAGATGGAGGGAGCGGTGGCCCAGCTCAGCTGCAGGTGCAGGTAACCAGGAGAAATATTGGAGTCGGATTTAATTGACTGGCTGATTTAATCCTGGCCTTGAGCTGCAGATTTATCAGATCCAAAGTGGATGATGGTTATCGTCCCTCACGACGGAGGGGGGGGGGGGGGGGGGGGGGGGGGAGGCATTTGGCATTATTGCGGGGAGCCTTGTTGAGCAATAAAGCACTATCTTATTTTGGCCTCTTCAGACCGTGGGCATGAAGTGAGGCAGACATTCAGGGGTGGTTGGAGGCAGGTCTGCGAGGAGGGGACCCCGCCTGCTGCATTACTCCCCTCGCCTCCACTCGGCCGGCCTGTCATACACACTCCTCGCTCCACCAGCTTCCACCGTAATCAGCCACGACAACACAGCCATGCCGGGCTTTATTAAATGTCAAAGAGGGCTGGCTTTCTCTCCTGGCCAAGACCAACGGCCTCTCTCTCTCCCTGCCCTAGCTCTCTCTCCCTCTCTCTATCTCTCCCCCTCTGCACTCTCTCTCCCTCTATCTCTTCCCCTCTGCACAAGCTCTCTCTCTCCCCCCCTCTCTCTCCATCTCTCTCTCTCTGCCCTTTCACTCACCATCCTCTACTACTGCTCCTCTCGTCTAGGAGATGGAGGTAGACAGATGAGCGACAGATATAGTACAAGTCTTGTCCTTGTTGGGTTTTTTTCTCTTCGTAGAACTCTCTCTTTTTTTCCTTCCTTCCTCTCTTTTTCTCTAGTCCTCCCTTACCTCTGCCCTCCTTATCTCGCCATGTCCTTGTGTTGATTGAGCTGTGCCGCTTTGCGGGATGAAAAAGGCCATTAGCCCCGGCGGTGGACTGTGAAATGGGCTAGCGTTGCGGGGGGGAGGGGGGGGGAGGCGGTGGCTGCTACCTGGGTGCAGGGGATCCGCTGACTCTGCTTGTACGGTGGTCAAACTAGAAAGCTGAGACCGCTGTGCATCCGAGATGGCAGACTAGTCTCTGTCCTCTGTCTTCTGAGACTCCCTCCTCACACCTCCATTTTGTTCTCCATCCTTCCTTCCTCTTGGGCTAGGACCGGCCTCCATCAATCACCAGGACCCCTTCATTATGATTCAGCAACAGTGCTTTTTCTCTCTTCATTAAAAAAAAGCCCATTACCTTCCTGAGCACAATTTCCAAAACCATTTTTATTTTTTGCCTGTTCCTTCACATTTTCCATGGTCTACCATGGTTGTGGACTGGCATCCTATCATCAGCTGAGTTGACTCTTCTCTGGGGTGCCCAGCTGTCTTCATGGTCTACTAACAAGATGAGGACATGACGACACAAAGCTTTGTATGCAGCGAGGGAGCGCTGGGTGACATTTGTTCATTTCGCGCAAACCCTTAATAACAAAGTTTGGTTCGAGTGGTTCGAGGTAGACAGAAGAGGTAGGAGGAGGAACCTGGAGGAGGAGGAGCCTGGAGGAAGAGCAGAAGGAGGAGCAGGGAGGAGGAGCAGGGAGGAGGAGCAGGGAGGAGGAGGAGCAGGAGGAGGAGCTTGGAGGAGGAGGAGCCTGGAGGAAGAGCAGAAGGAGGAGCAGGGAGGAGGAGGAGCCTGGAGGAAGAGCAGAAGGAGGAGCAGGGAGGAGGAGGAGCAGGAGGAGGAGCCTGGAGGAGGAGCAGGGAGGAAGTGCAGGAGGAGGAGGAGAGACACAGTTAACCGGAGCCAAGCCAAGGCTGTTGTGTAAGGGGACCCGTGAGAGGGTTGGGAGGAATGTGATCATATGCTGCGTGCCGCACAGCCCACATTTGTCATCATACGCTCGCGGCCCATAATTCAACAGCTCTCGTTCGCAGCGAGCGTCGTCGAGGGGGGGGGGTAGGGGCGGGGGTGAATTATTCATCAGACATTAGCATTCTGAGATGAGCTGGAGATTGTGAGGACTCAGCAGGCGTGTCAGGCAGTGTACAGTAATTACAGTAGGATAAGGTGAGAACCTGACAAATGGACGTGTAATAGACAGGAGGGGGGAGGAGGGAGGGGGGAGGAGGCTAGCTGGAAGCAGCTGGACCTGATGAACTGTGGAATCTGCACAGACACAGAGAGAAAGAAAAAGAAAGAGAGAGATCATGTCATGTTAATAAGTGAATAAGAATGCCGGTGCTGTGACTGGGGCTGTGTGAGAGAGAGGCCAGAGTTCTGCTGCTCTCTCGACCCGTGTTAGCGCCCAGGTCCTCAGTCACAATCCCTTTGTGGCAGACTGCAACAATGGCTCACATGAATGTGGCTTTTGTTCCCCGAGTCTGTAATCCCAGTTGAATAATGTCTTTGTCTGACGGGCCAGGATAATTTTCCAGCGTTTCTTTTAATGATGTCTTAAATCAAGTAGGTAGTTCGAGCGGTGCATGTTCGAGGTCGAGTGTGTGTGTGTGTGTCACAGGTTTGTATAAATTGAAAAGGATAAGACTAAGAACAAAAACATGTCAACTGTGCTAAATCGGCATTGCGTTTCTAAGGGTTTGGTGATTTTACAATATGTTTTGTATTTTAAAACAAATCCCACTTAGGTCTGAGAGCTGGTCACGTAACAGCCTGTGATTCGAGTAACCTCCCTCCCACCAGCGGGCCTGACAGGGAAGAGTGCCCCTCTCAGGCTGGCTCTAAGGTGTGGGGAGGTGGGGGTGAGGGGGTGGGTGGGGGTGCGGGTGGGGGTGTTGGAGCGGGTTGGTCATCTGGTCACCTTGAGGGTGGGGGTGTGGTGAAGGGTGTAGAGGTGAGGGGGACGGACTATCACAAAGGTGAATCGAATGGGGGAGAAGACAACATATTCAAATACAGTACAGACACACACAGACACACACAGACACACACACACACACATACTGCAGTGCCTGAGAGGAGGAGCAGCTGCTCTCTCTCCACCATCCATCACCCACTGCAGTGTGACTGCGCAGGCTGTCTGCTCCTACCCAACAGCCAGGGCTGCGTGTGTGTGTGTGTGTAGGGGGAGCATATTTTTTGGTGTGAGTGTGTGCGCACACGGTAGGTACATGTTTGTGCGTGTGCATTTGAGAGACGCGCAGGGAGCGAGAGAGGAATACCTCTCCGTGGATAACCTAAGCTGTGGTTCAGAGACTGTAGAGGAGGTCTGTTCTGGTCTGAGGTGCTCTACCCAGGGCGCTGTGCCTCAGAGGAGGGTGGGGAGGGGGGTGGAGGTGGAAGGGGGAGACTGAGGAGGAGGTGTGAAATGGGGGGGGGGGGGCGGGTCTTGGCAGCACCTCCTGGCCCTGCACCTCCTGGGTGGAGATGAGAAGCAGCTGGACCTTTCTGCTATTTTCTGCTACCTTCTCTGCTTACCCTCTCATTTTCCAAAACACTGCCTTTAAAACACTGCCTTCAAAACCCTGCCTTCAAAACACTGCCTTCAAAACACTGCCTTCGCTCCTGTTCCTCCTGCTTCCCCTGGCTGCTTGCGGCTGCTCCCCCACTGCTGGCTCCATGGCTGACCTGTGTGTAGTGATCCTTAGCAGCCCCAGGCCTGGGATCTGGTCAACCGCTAAATGACTCGTTAGGACGCCTCCCAGTCTTGGGTGAAGTTCTGAACCTCCATTGTGTTCTTCCCATCCTCTCCGGAGGGTTCAGACTAGTTGTTATCCTCTCCCTCCCCTCCTTTTCCCTTCCATGCCCTTCCATCGCTCCATCTTCAGTCTGGCTGGACGTCTGGCTGTGATGAGCGTTTCTGTCTGAATTCTCCAATCTGTCATGGCCTTGTCCTCCATGCCCCATGTCTGTCACAGCCTTGTCCTCCATGTCTGTCACAGCCTTGTCCTCCATGTCTGTCACAGCCTTGTCCTCCATGTCTGTCACAGCCTTGTCCTCCATGCTCCATGTCTGTCACAGCCTTGTCCTCCATGTCTGTCATAGCCTTGTCCTCCATGTCTGTCACAGCCTTGTCCTCCATGTCTGTCACAGCCTTGTCCTCCATGCTCCATGTCTGTCACAGCCTTGTCCTCCATGTCTGTCACAGCCTTGTCCTCCATGTCTGTCACAGCCTTGTCCTCCATGCTCTATATCTGTCACAGCCTTGTCCTCCATGTCTGTCACAGCCTTGTCCTCCATGTCTGTCACAGCCTTGTCCTCCATGCTCCATATCTGTCACAGCCTTGTCCTCCATGTCTGTCACAGCCTTGTCCTCCATGTCTGTCACAGCCTTGTCCTCCATGCTCCATGTCTGTCACAGCCTTGTCCTCCATGTCTGTCACAGCCTTGTCCTCCATGTCTGTCACAGCCTTGTCCTCCATGCTCCATGTCAGGCCGTCACGCTGGCCCTGAAGCCTTTTGGGAGGGTCTAGCGTCTTGATTTTTACAGCTTTGTCTTTCATTTTCGATTCCGCTTCCAATGACATCATGTCATGAATAAAACACGTAGGAAGTGAGTCATGTGAAGCCAGTGGTGGAACCTCAGAGGAGAGAACCCCCTCGTCTGTCTAAGTGGAGTCGCGCTGGGAAACGGCTTCTGTCAGGTGCCGCCATTTTGTCGAGGTGACTCCGGTGGACTCCTGGCTCCGCTCCAGGTGCAGGTCCAGATGTTCCAGTGTCACATGGCCGTCCTCTCATCTCCACGCAAGGAAACTCAAAGGACCCTGGCCAGGGGACCATGAATAATTGAAACAGTGCCCCGTTTCACTTGTCTCGTCTCTTAGTCCTTTTTTTAGCCTCTGTGAACACAATAGCTTCCGAACCCGGTGTGGGGGCAGCGGAGAGGCTCTCTCTCTCTCTCTCTCTCTCTCTCTCTCTCTCTCTCTCTCTCTCTCTCTCTCTCTCCCCCTCCCCCCCCCCCCTCTTTCTCTCTCTCTCTCTCTCTCTCTCTCTCTCTCTCTCTCTCTCGCTCGCTCGCTCTGACGGCCCTCCTGGCTGTGTGACTTGTCGTTGCAGTGGGGGAGTTTGTGAGCGACGTCCTCCTGGTGCCCGAGAAGTGCAAGTTCTTCCACAAGGAGCGCATGGACATGTGCGTCAGCCACCAGCAGTGGCACGGCGTCGCCAAGGAGGTAAGGTCTGGGAGGGGGGAGGGGGGGAGGGGGGAGGGTGGAGCACCGTGAAGCTATGTTTCACTGTAACACTATCTCAGAGATAGCAAGCTAATGGATGAGATTCAGACAAGGGCACAGTTGTCCTTCTATCGGAGGGATTTTTTTGTTGTTGTTGAACTTTCCATGTGAAATCAGAGGATCAGCATTTTCAATTTCCCCTGTCCTCGCTCTCTCTTTTGCTCTTATTTCTAGTTCCTCTCTCTCTTTCTGTTTTAGTCTCTCTCATTGACTTTCTCTCTCTTTCCTTTGGTTTCATTCTTAGTTCCTCACTCACTTCCTCTCTCTTTCTCTCTGTCTCCCTCTCTGTTTCACTATGTCTCCCTCTCTGTCTCTCTCTGTCTCTCTCTCTGTCTCTCTCTCTCTCTCTCCCCTTACCTGTCTGTGAGAGTCTCAGGGGCCTCCTGATCCCAGGCTCATTCTGAGTCCCTCACATTTCAGCAGCTAATCAGATTAGTGTTGTGGCTGCTAGACAGCTAATCCCCCCTCCTGGCTGGCTGCACCTTCGAGCGCAGATCCCTGACGGGCCCCCAGATCCCTGAAGGGCCCCCAGATCCCTGACGGGCCCCCAGATCCCTGACAGGCCCCCAGATCCCTGACGGGCCCCCAGATCCCTGAAGGGCCCCCAGATCCCTGACGGGCCCCCAGATCCCTGACGGGCCCCCAGATCCCTGACGGGCCCCCAGATCCCTGACGGGCCCCCAGATCCCTGAAGGGCCCCCAGATCCCTGACGGGCCCCCAGATCCCTGAAGGGCCCCCAGATCCCTGAAGGGCCCCCAGATCCCTGAAGGGCCCCCAGATCCCTGACGGGCCCCCAGGTCCGTGACGGGCCCCCAGATCCCTGACGGGCCCCCAGATCCCTGAAGGGCCCCCAGATCCCTGAAGGGCCCCCAGATCCCTGACGGGCCCCCAGATCCCTGACGGGCCCCCCAGGGGCCCCCAGCGGCCACAGCCTAGGAAGATGGCAGCATCAGGCCTGGCGCTCTGCTCCGCCAATGTATATTCTTCATAGCACATGATATCTCCCTCAGTCTATGTGTTATGTTCAGGTCTAGCTCCTGTGACAGCTGGTGACAGTACAATCTATCTATAGCTGTTATTGTAGCCAAGCTTTGTAAACTCTAATGAGCGCTCCTCCTGGAAGCCTGGCCTGATTTTTTTAGAGAGTACTGTGAACTTCCTCTTCCTTCAGTTCCGCTCCATGGACTCGTTAGGATCCCTTATCTCCTCCCCTGTCCTCGCCCCTCGCAGGCCTGTGCCAAGGGCTCCATGGTCCTGCACAGCTACGGCATGCTGCTGCCCTGTGGCATCGACAAGTTCCATGGCACCGAGTACGTGTGCTGCCCCTCGTCTCGCCGCGGGGAGCCCGCCGCCGCCCCCGCCCTGACGTCCCAGGAGGAGGAGGACGAAGAGGAGGACCAGGAGATTGAAGAGACGGAGCTGGATGAAGACGAGCCCGTGGAGGAGAGGTGGGTGTGTGTGTGGCGTCTCCTGAGCGAGTGGTCTCAGACGCTCGTGCGGGGACACACATCACTGGCCATCGGGATAAATTAAAGTGTCATGACATTGACCTATGACAGCTGCGTTGTCTAATCTGATAAATCATTCCCCTCGCCCTCTCCCTCCCCCTTCACTCAATCTCCTCTGCCTCGCCCACTCGCTCCCTCTATATCTGCCTCCCTCCCTCTCCGTCCGTCACTTTGTACCTCCGTCTCTTTCTGCCTCCGTCAGCGATGCACCCGTCGACGAGCAGCTGTCCCAGAGAGAGGAGCCGGTGGAGGAGGACGAAGAGGACGAGGACGAGGATGAGTACCACTACGTGTACGAGGACGAGGAGGCTGACCGGGAGGAGGAGGAGGAGGACGCCAAGGAGCGCGTCCCCGAGAGCCAGGACGAGGACAAGACCCTGGAGGAGGTGAAAGGTGTGTGTGTGCTCTCATCGTCCACCTTCACTCACTTCCCTCTCTCCCCCCTTCTCTCCAGGCACCTCACCTCTCAAGTACAAATGCAATCAACCCCTCCTCGCACCACAGACGATTACCTCCGATTCTCTCCCATCAGCCAGACTGTAATTAGATAAGTGTGTGCGTCCGTGAAGAGCTTCTCCTTCGGTGCACCGAAACTATTGTGCCGCGCTGCAGCACTCAGCAAGACTCCAGGCTCAACACTTTCAGCATTTGCTTCCATTTCTGGCATCGAAGGTTTCATGTTGGCATCATCCTACCCCACGTTTATAAACATTAACAATACTGCCAATGTTTTATATATTTGTATTCACAGCCTTATTAATTCATGCTTTGATTGCAGCTATTTCTTGTGGTTGAACACTGTAGAGGTATTTGGTGGCAGACGTTGGTTCGGAGGTTTGACTGTGAATGAATGAAGGAGGGTTGTTGTGGTGGTGTGGCCCCTCGTGGGCGGATGCTCTAACTGCTGTCCCCCGGCAGCGGTGTGTGCGCTGGAGGCAGAGACGGGCCCCTGCCGCGCCTCCATGTTCCGCTGGCACTTCGACTTGAGCCAGAAGAAGTGCGTTCGTTTCGTGTACGGGGGCTGCGCCGGCAACCGCAACAATTTCGACTCCGAGGAGTACTGCATGGCCGTGTGCAAGCGCCTGAGTAAGTCTCACGCGCCGGAGGCCAGCTGGATGACTCATTCCTCCCTCCCTATCTCTCTCTGTTTCTGCTTCAGACACACTAGCCGTATAGCCTCGCTGCTAACAGGACCACCAAGACCAATACGCTTCATCTAACGACACCTCTTTCTCACATGTAAACACTAACCAACCTAACATGGCTACCTTCACCACAACGGCCCCGTATAGCCCTCTAAAACATGTCCTACTGACTGGTCTCCTCATCTACCCGACCGCACGCCGTCCACAGCAGCATGCAGACTAACTCGACCAAACACTGACCTCTCTGGACGCCTGTCTTCCTGTCCTCCCGCTCGCCTCGTGTTCTGACTTTCCCTCCCTGTTACTCCGACGCTCCCGTGTGTCTGTCGGCGATCCTTCCTCCTGCTGTCTGCCTTAGCCCCGCCTCTCTCTGCTCTAGACAAGCCCAGAGAAAAACGGAAGACCACGGAAGGAGCCTCATCCATCATTTATAGCGTTAGCGGTTAGGACATTTTGTCCGTGTTTGAAACCTTTGGCTGAGTCGCTGCGTCTAGGTAGGGAAGCGGGACGCTTCTGGAGGAGTTGTTTTGAAGTCAGCGTATTGTTGATATGATTCAGCTGTTAGGGCTCTCGCTGCTTCTGATACTGCCGCTCATGTCAGGCCCAGACTGGGAGTCGAACTTCTCTTTTATAACGAGGTCGCCAGCAGAGATGCCCAAAGATATATTAAGATAGACGTTAAGAGATGTCCTGAGGTCTCAGACAGAAATAATTCTCTTGCTGTATAAGACCCGGCCTGTCGGAAGACCCCGAATGGCAGAATGAGAGAAATCTAAAAGGAAGGACTGTCAGTTTCTCTCAGAGTTCCAGAGGGTGGAGGGTTTCTGGGACGAGATGCTTTGCGTGTGGGGAATCTTCCTGTCTAACCTCAGTGTGGGTTTCACTTTGTGTTCAGCCGTCTCTGCCGAGTCCACCTGTCTTGTCTGTACGTCTGCTTGTATCTGCACATCTGTGGTGGGCACTGTTTGGTCTCTGGTCTGTCGGTCTGTCTGTTTGCCTGTCTGGGCAGGTGCCTCTCTTCCACTGAAGCGCCTCCTGTCTGTCCTCAGCGGTGCCCCCCACGCCTCAGCCCACTGACGACGTGGACGTGTACTTCGAGACCCCCGCTGACGACAGGGAGCACAGCCGCTTCCAGAAGGCCAAGGAGCAGTTGGAGATCAGGCACCGCAACCACATGGAGAGAGTGAGGAGATATAGTACTGTACTACACACCTGTACTACACACCTGTACTACACACCTGTACTACACACCTACACTAACCTCCAACCACATAGAGATAGTGAGGAGATATAGTACTGTACTACACACCTGTACTACACACCTGTACTACACACCTGTACTACACACCTGTACTACACACCTGTATTACACACCTGTACTACACACCTGTATTACACACCTGTACTACACACCTGTATTACACACCTGTACTACACACCTGATTCTTGGGGTCACGAATCGATTAAAATTTTATTTTTTATTTTTTTCTTTTTTTTTTATATAAAAGGAAAAAATATTTTTTTTATAAGAAAAAGAAAGTCTATTAAAAAATTATTATATAATCGAGCAGAAGCCACCCGTACTAGTGTCTGCTAGCCTCCAATACACTCTTACACTAGCCTAAACTACACTCTCACTACACATTCTTCTCTAGACTACGCTAGTCTACACTGTGGCTAGTTCACACTGTACATACCCTGGGTACACACCCTGGATAGCTAGCTTATCTATGAACACCAGACCCAAAGTACAATAAACTTATCTCTTTCTCTCTGTATTTTATATTCTCCCTCCCCCTCCCCCTCTCCCTCCCCCTCCCCCTCTCCTCCCCTCTCCCCCCCTCCCTCCAGGTGAGGAAGGAGTGGGAGGATGCTGAGCGTCAGGGTAAGAACCTGCCCAAGGCTGAGAGGCAGACTCTGATCCAGGTAAGACACTGATCCCCCATCGGTCCCTTTGTTTGGGTGCGAGCAGAGATATGGCAGCTTACAAGACCTGGAGCTCTAACCACGTAGCCCATTAAAACACTACACCAGCCTGCCTGGCCTGGCTGTCGCTGGGAGGGTACATTCGGTCTGTTTCTGAATCAGGAAGCTTTTAAATGAGTCTTTCGGTCCCCTGATGAGCCGAGGGGGAAGCTAAATGAGACCTAGAGACAACCCTGTGTGTGTGTGTGAGCGTTTACAATAGGCAGTTTCTTGTGTGTGTGTGTGTGTGATAGTAGTCGTGGTTTTATCAAGTTGCAGTGCGTGTTTAAGCAGGCGGTCCTCTCAGTGTGTTGTTGTGTGTGTGCAGCGCTTTCAGACCATAGTGGAGTCTCTGGAGGAGGAAGCAGCCAGTCAGAAGCAGCAGCTGGTGGAGACCCACCTGGCCCGTGTGGAGGCCATGCTCAACGACCGCCGCCGCCTCACCCTGGAGAACTACCTGGCCGCCCTGCAGGCTGACCCCCCCAGGGTACGAAGCCCCCCCCCCCCCCTCCCACCAGGGCCTCGCTGTGATTGGAGGGATCTCTCTGTTTACTTCCTGTATCCATGTTCCCATTTCTTTACTTCTCTGTTTGTAAATCTTCTGTTTCTCTTTCACCTCCACTGTCTCTTTCTCTCTTTTTCTCTTTCTTTCTGTCTGTCTCTCTGTCTCTGTCTTTCTGTCTCACACACACACACACACACAAACTCTGTCAATAGTGAAAGGATGGCCTACTGTTCTTCCTAATCTGACATCCCATCACAGCGGCCTTCTTAAGTCGACTACCAATACCCCATCAGAGGAATGGATTACCCCAGCCTAAAACGATACACACACATCCAAATCCTCAACCTGCACAAAGTCAATTACTTTTAAACCATCGTCCATAATCCCCAATTCCCCAGTTTTATTCCTCTTCTAATCAGTTTGATCCTCTGGCTAGCACATGGTCTGCCAGTCAGATACTGCCCCGGGGTGCTGGCCTGTCTAACCTCCTCCCCTCCTCTCTCTCCCCCAGCCCCACCGCATCCTGCAGGCCCTCAGGAGGTACGTCCGCGCAGAGAACAAGGATCGTCAGCACACCATCCGTCACTACCAGCACGTCCTCGCTGTGGACCCTGAGAAGGCTGCCCAGATGAAGTCTCAGGTAAGGGTGGTCTGGTCTGGTGGGGTGGTCTGGTCTGGTGGGGTGGTCTGGTCTGGTGGGGTGGTCTGGTCTGGTGGGGTGGTCTGGTCTGGTGGGGTTGTCCAGAAGTTGCTCAGAGACTCGTTTTGAGCAGACCAAATTGCTCTTTCCTCTGCCGAGGAGCCCCTGGGTAGCTGTTGAGCCTTGCAGCAGTGAATGTGTTCTCTATAGCCTGGCCTGACAGGAGGGAGAAGATTGTAATTCACTAAAGCTCCAGATGGAGATTAGCACCGCACGGGTCTTGTATAATGCCGGGCCGAGATCCGCTTCCATGGATTGAACTGGATGGTCTTTTGTCAGGCATGCTAGGCTCTGTGACAAACCTATCAAGTGTGTTATATACCGTTCGTATCATAGACGCTATCAGCCATTAGCTATGAAAGCAGTGACCTTGGGCTGGGAGAGAGAGAGGGAGGGAGAGACTGGGGAGAGCAGGAGGGAGACTCTGAAGGTGGTCGTGGGAAACCCAACACGGTGGCTGGGTTTATTTCAACTGCTTATTTTCATTGCTTAGTTCCTGTTTATATTTTGGTGTTGGCTGAGCTCCGTCTCTCCTCCTATCGGTGGCCTCGACGTTCCGCTCGGCTGCAAAGCAGACTCAACATTTCCATTGCTTTGGTCTGCTTCCCGGGCCTATGGGACACGTGACTCCCAGAGTACAGTGTGGGGTGAGATTACCCATTGTGTCAGGCAATCTGCTGTTCCTGGGCTTTTTATATAACGGTCTGATTGGAGTGTCAGGGGATAAACGTCGCTCTGTTTCACCTAAGCTCCTGAAGCCTCTAGTCTAGCTCAGGTAAGGGGAGACCGCTGAAGCCAAATCTCTCCGCTAACACTGGAACATGTCAATTTGTTCTGAAGTTGTTTGTCAAACATCAATAGTGGCTGCAGTTGGGGAACAGCAGTTATTGCCATCCTCCCTTACTAAGGCACATTACTGCCACCTGTTGCCGGTTCTGGGGTACCACATTCGCTCCGTGGACAAAGACGGCAGTCTGGATCGTCCTGCCGTCGCCAGTGAACACAGTTTATGCTGTGCCGCCTTTGATTTCAACACTCGTTCACGTGACTTTACATAACACGTTTCTGTTTTCGTCATTTGGGTTTGCGCCACCTATCACCTTAGAGTCCGCTAGTCTCTCTGGGGTGTGATGTGATGATGTGATGCTGTGATGCTGTGATGCTGAACCCGTACCTTTGTGTTCCCTCTGCCAGGTGATGACCCACCTGCGTGTGATCGAGGAGCGCATGAACCAGAGCCTGTCCCTCCTCTACAAGGTGCCCCACGTGGGTGAGGAGATCCAGGATGAGATCGGTGAGTCACGCCGCCTCAACCTCTGCCTCAGCCTCTGCCTCAGCCTCAACGGGGAGGAGGGGGGAAGGAGGCGAGAGCACTCTGTGGAAGACACTGAACATGTATCAGCTATAATGTTCTCTTCATACTCAATACGAAGGAGCGACTCGTGCGAGCTGACGGGAAGTTATTATGCCGCACGGTTTTTAACTTTTTGTCAAAGGCCAATGTTGACATAATTCTCAGAAATATAGAGAGCCAACTCCCTCTGCCTGTACTGTAAACCAATTATCAGAGAGTAAAATGTCTTTGTCTGGTGGAGAGGTGGAGGAGAGAGAGGGGCTAATGGAGCTTGTCTGCGAATGCCTCAGCTGGAGAAGCTACCGGCACAATTACATTTAGAAACTCTGCACTGCAGCATTTGGACGACTTTAGTCTGAGGGAGCAGGAGCTGCAGACAGACGGATCTGGCTCGGAGGTGTCTCTGGCGTGCGTGTGCGTGTGCGTGTGTGTGTGTGCGTGCGTGTTCTTAGACGCCGTTCATAAAAGGAGTCATAACACGGTGTGCAGCACAGATTAAAGAGGAACTCATGACAGAACTGGGTCAACTCTCTCACTGCATCCAGCAGGCAGACTTGCAGATCTATGGGGGGGGGAATGGCACTCTGTTACATGCACACACGCGTGCACTCTCCATTAGAGTTTAAAGAAGTGGATTTCTAAGGTATTAGGATGATTGCTGTGGGGAGTGGGAGGTGTGTGGGGGGGGGGGGGTGGTAATTTGATTGAAGCTCATCCTGTTTATTACTGTCGTGTTCCTGGTTGACGGCTGTCGGAGTATCTGCTCACCTGTTTCCCTCCCTGCCTCCCTCCCTCCCTGCCTCCCTCCCTCCCTCCCTTACTCCAGACGAGCTGCTCCAGGAGCAGAAGGCTGACATGGACCAGTTCCTGTCCTCCATCTCCGAGTCCCAGCCGGACGTCACCGTGTCGTCCGAGGAGAGCATGGAGCTGCCTGCCTCCGAGGGCAAGCCGTACCGGCCCTTCCAGGTCACCTCCCTGGGGTCCCACTCTGACCCAGAGGGTGAGAAGCCCCACCCCTTACACACACGCGCGCACACACACACACATCCTCACCACATACAACGGCCCACGTCACCCTGTCACACCCACTATTAGCACTCTGCCTTCAAAGAAACACAAGAGCCACTCGTAAGGAGCCTTGTCACGGAGCGACACCCTATTTAACTGCTGGTGTTGTGTGTGTCTGAGGGACAGGAGATTGGCTCCAGGGCGTAGTGACCGTGGCTGGGCCAGCAGTGTGTCTGAGCCTGGGAGATGTTCTTATCTGAGCCAGAGAGCGCTCAGAGCGGCCCAGCCTTCAACACAACGCCATTGAAGTTGGAATCAACTCACAACGCCCCCGGCTCCGTCGCAGAGCTCGAGCCAAAGCGCTTTGAAAATGTTTTTTTCTAGCGACACATTGCTTCTCTCCCCATGTCACGTTTGTTTCCGGACAAAAGATCTAAACCGTTTGAAAGAATCTGGTGAGGTGGGGGGGAACGCACCAATTGGAAGGTTGAAAGAAAATACGTTTTCACAGAATTACCATGCCAGCACCTAGCAGGAACTGGCCAGTTTTGAAAACTGCTTTTCTCTTGATTTGGGTTATCTCTCATCCCGGAAGCTTCCCTGCAGGAGTTCGCTTTCGATCGTTTAACACAGCTTGATGAATCCAGCCTTTTCTCTGCTCACCTACGTTTTCTCTTTTTTTCTCCTTTTTTTTCCCTTTTCCGTTTTTTCTTTCTATCAGACTCCCCACGTGCCTTCAAGAAAGGTTGGTGTCTCTTCTCCCTCTTTTTTTCCTCTCTTCCCCCCTGTTCCTCATCTCCCATCTGGCATCCCTACATCTGTTAGTTCTCTCCATCCTTCCTTTGTTGAAATCTGTAATCGTCTATCTTTCCCTGGCTATGTTTTTTCCCCATTGCACTCACGGCCATGTTCTCGTCCTGTTCACTCTTCCAGTCCTCTGTGTGGTGTCCCTCCCTGGGCCTCCTGATCAGACAGGCTCTATGTTCACCCCTGCAGTATCCTTACCTGGTTCTTAGGAACTGGAGCCAGACTTGTCAGAACGACCCAGACACAAGGTCACAGCAGCCCCCCTCTCAGGCCAGAGAGACCCCACCCACCCCCTTTTCCCCGTTACCACATCCTCTCTACATTTGTTAAAGTGCTCCCCTTAATTAGCCCCCCCTGCCCCTCTCCTTCCCAGCCCCTTCCCTGCCCATCCCTGCTTGGAGCTCTGTGATTTACTATCCCTGTCTGGGACACAGTGTTTCCAATGACCCACAGCCAAGTTTCAATCGGCCCAATTTGTTACATTTACATTTAGTAATTTAGCAGACTTACAGTAAGTACAGGGACATTCCCCCCGAGGCAAGTAGGGTAAAGTGCCTTGCCCAAGGACACAACGTCATATTGGAGGGGCAGGGAATCGATCCGGCAACCTTCTGATTACTAGCCCGACTCCCTCACCGCTCAGCCATCTGACTCCCTGAATTTGTTCCCTGGTAAACTGAGTGGGAAAACCCCCCCCCGGTCCGATCTGGGTTTCATTCACCTCGAGGGGTTTCCAACCTCTGTGCTCACAGGCCCTGCCCCACCTTGATCCTCTTGTCCTCGTATTATATGATATGACACATTCTATTACTCCATATCAATGTTATATGATAGCAGGTGCTTTTTCCTTCTGCGAGCCTCTATCTCCTGGTCTCAGTAAGCCCCTGTGATTGTGCTCTGTAGATGTGTGTGTAACTTTTGTCTTCTGTTCGTCCTCCGGTGTATTGTGCTAGCTCAGACTGTGGTGTTACATTGTCCTGCTGATAGTGGAGGGATTACTGTCAGGGGCTGAGGCGGTGACGGCCAGTACTGTAGCCAGCCGGAGAACGCTGGCGTGCGCCAGCACTGTCACCCGCAGTAAACATGCAACATTGTTCTCTCGCTAAATCCGACAGTTCTTGGTTATTGTGCTAATCCTGCTGTAATGGTGTCTGCAGCAGCAGCAGCAGCCAGCAGGAGTCAGAAGGTCCAGGCCAGACAGATCTCCTCAGCATGTCACTTAGACCAGGAGCTCACTACAGCTGCTCTCTCTTCTCACCTGATTTATTCATGGCATACTTGACATGGGTATTAATAGATACGATGCCTTGCAAAAGTAAAAATCAAATTAAAAGCGACGAGTTTCATAGCAGGAACATTTTACTCCCTGGCTCCTTGTCATGAACACACAATGTGTTAGAATGTTAGCTTTTACGGACAATTGTCCTTCCTTGTTTGGAGGACTGAGCTGACGCCGACATGCTAACATGCTAACACAGCCCATGGCGATGGTGCTCTCGATCCGCCTGTGTGTCTATTGACACGCCACAGTTCACCTACGTGACCTCCACACACTGACTGAATGCAGCCATTGTGGGGATGTGTTGTCATGTGCATGTGACTGGAGGGCACCATGTGCACGGCACTGTCTCGTCAGTGAGGCTATTGTAGCAGTCACGACTCCGCCAGGCCACACACTGCAGAAGCTGAGGAACGGTACTAGGACGACGGGAGAAGGAGGGGAGATAGGGCTGCGTCGTAGAGCCGCTGCACCATTCCTCCTCCTCCTCCTCTCCACCCTGGTGCTCCATGCGTGGGCCCGTCTCTCGTTTCTGACCGCCCTCCCCTGATCTCTGCAGGCTCCGGGATGTCCGGTCTGGACGGTCTGATCGGCGCTGAGGAGAGGATCATCAACAGCAAGGGGAAGATCAGCGACAGCGTGGTAAGAGGATTACAGACTGACGTCTCAGCGGCGCTTGGTGTAGAAGGAGATGCCAGTGATCACCTGATCGCGCCTGGTTTCCTCGCTGTTCAGCTTCGGTATCATGCTGGCACAGCTACTTAAGGGACCTGTTTTGTTAGGTTCAGATTGTATGATTCTAGACTCCAGGCTCAGGGAGGTAAATAAATATTGTTAGGATTGAGAAACCCTTTTATCAGCTTTGACATAACTCACAGTTTTATTTATTTATTTGTCAGAGACTTTTTTCACAGCTTTTTTTAAACTTTAGTAACTATGATGCCATAGTTACAGCTGTCTCCACTCCAAAAGGCCATCACGACCCTTCTTCACCAAAAAGCATTACTGTCAATGGATTGCCCAGAATTCATTGCATGCATTTTCATTTGCCAGCAGCACCAGTTTTCTTACATGTTCAATGTGTTTTGATGGTGGACTGTGTTTGTGTCTTGCATGATCCCAAACCACGCTTACAACTGTGCTTGTGTGTAGCTGCCGTGGTTTGTATACGGTTTTGTGTGCATGCCGGTATTTTGTACATGTACTGAATAACTGTTTCAAAAGTCTGAAGAATCAGTGTTTATAGTGTAGCATAGCATATTTTATTGAAATTATTTGACCAGAATATACTCACTACACAGGCAACTGTGATGCCAGATGCCTGTGTGGTGGAAATCATTGAAAATGATCAAATCCTGTTTCCTTTTTTTTCCCATTTTTTTTTTTTTTAACTGCTAGAAAACTCTGATGATTCAGGTGCTGTTACACTGCTGATATTGTTTCCACGCCAACACACCCACAGTTAATTATTCAAGCTGCACTTTCATAAACCTAGGGTTGAGCTTAGTGGTCTCAGTTTCAAAATCGACGGATGTTTTTTTGCTCGATTATCATCTTTAGTCCTAACAGAGAGATATTTTGTTGTTGATGCTTGATAAAAACAAAACAATACTCCCTCGCCCTTTTTATAATGCAGAAACAAATGGTATTAGATAGCAGTCACTGATCTGTTTGAATACACAGAATAATTTACACCGAAACACACCCAGGCGCACCGTAAAGTGAGTGTAAGTATAACCTGGGCTCCCCTGTCTGTGTTGACAGGTGATTGATGAGTCTCTGGATGTTAAAGAAGTGATTTACAGTGCAGAGAGAGTCAGCGTAATGCATGCTGATGATCTGGTGAGTACAGCGCCCTCCTCTGGGCTCTCTGGGGAACTGCAGAGGAAACCTGCCCTTGGCCTGGACTCACACACACTGTACCAGACAGCTTCCTCGTATTGTGATCCTCCATTCAGTTTCCTGTTTTTCTGTTCTGTGCATGTTTACGCATGACTGTATGTGACTGTACCAGAATGTACACGGGGTGCTCGGTACATTCGGTGAATGTGAATCCACAGAAACCGTTGGGTTTACGCTGCATTTGTGTGTGAATGAGCTGAAGACGGCTCACTGGCTGTCGGCATACATGCACTTTCATTTGGCATCACATCCGACACAGTGAAACTCCACACCCTGTTAGGGGATTGACGCGGAAGATGCGCCATTGAGACGTGTTTACTGGCCACTCGTGATAGTGATACACAGGGCCGCTCTTTACCGCTTCAGCTGTTGAGTCTCGCTGATCCTCTCTGGGTCGACCCCCTCACCTCTCTCACTGTTCTCCAGAACTTCCCGTCTCGTTCTTCTACCTATTTTTTATCAGCTGTCATGTCTAATGGGAAGCCTTCTAATATTGTTGTGGATGTGTTAAGTCGAGATGCCCGTTACATAATGCATTAAAAGATGATTTAGTCCAGTGTGGTACATCGTACAACAACAGCAGCATATTGTGTGTGTCTGTAATCATCTCAATTTTCCCCTCCCCCATCTATCTTTCTCCCTCTCCCTTTCTCTCTTCACACACACACACACTCACACTCTCCCCTCTAGGAATCCTATCGTCCTCTTGAGGAGGACTTCAGCTTCGGGAGCAGTGCCCTGATTGGCTTGTTGGTGATCGCGGTGGCCATAGCAACGGTGATAGTGATCAGCCTGGTGCTGCTGAGGAAGAGGCAGTATGGCACCATCAGTCATGGCATTGTGGAGGTGAGCGCACGCACACACACCTCTGGTCGGGGTTCTCCCTCAACAACAACCTGGAAGTGTCTCCGTATATAAGCTCTTCTGTGTGTGCTAACGATGATGATCTCCACATCCCGTGTGATTTAGGCACACAGTTCAAATTTCTTCCAATTGTAGATTCTATTTCTACAGATCTACCATTAGCTAGAATCTGAATCTTGGTCATCTGCTTTCAACAATCTTGGAATAGCTGGAAGTAGAGTTCGGTCTGGCTTGTCTAGCTGACCCATATCCCTGTCTTGTGTCCAACCCACCTTTCCTCTGGGACAGGTTGACCCCATGCTGACCCCAGAGGAACGCCACCTCAGCAAGATGCAGAACCATGGCTACGAGAACCCCACCTACAAATACCTGGAGCAGATGCAGATCTAGTGTGGGAAGACGGGGGGGGCGATGTGGAGGCCATGAAAAGAAGGCAATAGAGGGGGGAACATACTACTGACCAATAACAAAGATGCTCTCGTCAAAATCATTTGCATACGAATGCCCTATACTGGTTTGTTCAAAACAATTCTTAAATAATGCTACTACTTCTACTACTGCTACAATTGTATTATAGAGCTCCTTTTTGATCTTTTGTTTCTTTTAAGAGGTGATGTATCTACATTTTACATTCTGGAAAAAGTGATTCAGTAAATGACTCTGTAATTATGCATACCATTATCCTTGATCAAGATGTAAAACATTTTTTTATGTTCTTTTTTTTCTCAAATCAAATCAAGCTAACGGTTGAAATTAAATGTTTTTGTGGCCATCAACGAATAACTTACACAAAGACACTACTGGTTTCTTCCTCATTGTACAAGTGTCCAATTTCTGATGGTCTCATAGATGTTTTACCTGATTTATTTTCAATAGATTGCTTGTATAATGATGGTTATTTGTACCAATTAAAATGTATGGTGAAACGAAAATGAGAAAAAAATGAAACTAAATCATAAAATACATTTTCTTTCTGTCCTTTGTTATGACAACAAAGTATACATAAACAGTTTAAATATATATATAAATATATATAAAAAGTAGATGTTTTATTCCACCTTTTCTCCAGGGAACAGTTTATGACTGATGCATGGGTTGGTGACAGAGTTGTGTTGCTGACCCCCAGCTAGTCAGCGTGTGCACAGTCCCCCAGCTCACTAGACCTGCTCTCAACCCTGATCCATCTTAAGAAGTGGGAAAAGCCCTTTATATCCCCTAAACACACACACACACATATCCATCATTGAAGTAACAGTGTGACAACATCATTTTGATCCCGAAAGATCCCCATGATTGATGTGTGATCATAGTTGAATGTATTGTGGAAGATTCTGGATGTTTTGCCTCTGAGTAAGTCCCTCGAGGGTCTGATCCTGTATTGGCAGAGTGAGCCAGCGAGTGAAGACGCCACACAAAATATTTTGCACAAACAATTTGACTGTGTCGTGATTCCAAACATACAATCGATCAATGGAAACTAATTTGGGAAGTATGGGTTTTTCATGAACAGCTGTTTGCTTTGCTGGTCCTAAAGCACAGAGCAGTTTGAGTAATATTTGATAGACAAAAGCCATTATAAAATAAGTAATTGGAGCTGGAGGGCTGTGCAGACTGACTGACAGACAGACGGGGCTTAGAGAACTGGTTTCTGATAAAAGCAAAGTGTGTATTTGTACCGGTAGAGAACTGCACAAACAAGTAAATTGAATCCTAGAATCATTAGTTTTTTTTTCTCTTAGTATTGTCTTGGTATGCCTGTATAGTTGATGTTGCAATCATGGCTTTCTGGAGGATTACCTGTGGTGTGCATTGTTCTTATATGAAATGATATGATATATATTTTTAAGTTTGTTTTCTTGTTTTCTAATTTTCTCTTCCTGTGACAGTATCTCTGTATGTGACTGTCTCACTATGCACCCAAATGGCTTCAATCTTGTAGTTGCCTGCTTGATTGTGTGGTAGGGAGGGGAGACTAATATATGCGTATTAGTGATACAATTTGATTGACATCAATGGAAACAGATTTATGGTTACAGGGGGAACACATCAATAAACTCACTACTTCCATATTGGTAGGCCCCTACCTCCTGTCTTTTTTGTGTATGATATAATTGTATCGGCTGTTTGGTTCTTTTGATATGAAACTTCAATCATTACGCTAAATCTTTGTAGTTTTCATTTTATAAAAAATTAGCCTGCGTGACATGACGTAAGTCATGTATGAAACGCTTATGATTTGGTTTCACAATTTCTGACAGAGGGTTTTTTTCAGCAACAGAAACTGTTGACTCATACATGCGTGACATTTTAAAAACATCCTTCTGGATGACTCATCTTCAGATAGCTCACTTCGATACTTCAATCCAATTGTTCAAAGTAGTATTCTCAAATTATTAAATTTTTATGTTCATGTTAAAAAATTCGTTGGTTGAATATAATAGGCTATTGGCTAAAGTGAGCATAAACGTTTTGATTTAACTCGATTTTGAAATTAGTTGAAATCTGAATTTGTCTACGGAAAAAAAACATACACCTGTACAATTAAATGTGTTTTTAGACATTAACAAATAACTTACACAAAGACACTGGTTTTTCTCTCATTGTACAAGTGTCCAATTTCTGATGGTCTCATAGATGTTTTACTTGATTTATTTTCAATAGATTGCTTGTATGATGATGATTCTTTGTACCAATTAAACTATTGTACTATTGACTAAAGTGAGCATAAACGTTTTGATTTAACTCGATTTTGAAATTAGCTGAAATGGGAATTTGTCTACGGAAAACACCCCATACACCTGTACAGGAAGTCACAGGTAGAGGCAAGTATCGCTTAGACACGCCCGCCACAACCTGAATCTCAACGGAAAAGTTTTTGTAGACGACAGGTAGGCAAGACCACAAATCGTGGGTGAATTACAACCATACAGATATAGACTACAATTGAAACATATATCTATATGTATATATAATTGCATTGAGAGCATTAAATAGGCTTCGACAAACTTTATTTCACGTGTTTTGAATTGGTCCCGGTTTGGGGCGTTGTGGTTCACCTACACTCGTCAACAAACAGGATCACCTGGAAGACGAAAGGCCTGTACGTTTATTGTACTTGGAAATTTGCGAGGTTGTTGCAACAAAAAGAAGACCTTCCAAGCAAGATCAAAAGAACTGGTGTCAACAGTTTGCCTCTCAAAACCATGGACCACATGGACAGCGGAATGCGTTACACGCCAAAGGTACGATACATTGAGTGTATTCAGTAAAGATGTTCTCTCTCCCTCTCCCTGTTTGCATATTTGAATCAGGAAGTTAAGGCGTTTAAGACTTGCACGGTCAACATAACATTTGTCTTAGGCTTAGTTGTTGAAGCATCTGGTACAGTCTCTCATAATGGGATTTTAGACGTCAACAACCAAGAATATTACTGTTAACTAATTGAAACACAATAGACTATGAATCAACCAAACAGGTGTTGTGCCGAAATCTCACTCCCTGACAGAATTCCATTCCCCTATGTGTGAACGCACGCAATGCCTTCCTAGCACATTGCTATGTGTAGGTTGGCGAACCGAGGCGATTTTTACGATTAAACTGTTAAACCTGTGTTACCTTGTCTTAGGCTTTGAGAAAACTGTCAGTAAGATATTTTATTCATGTTTCATTGAAATATAAGTGATGTTGCGCTCCACTTGAGAGCCTATATGATTTGTATGTGCTACATGTAAATCTGAATGATTGTTTCACGAAAATAGACGTGACGTTGAGCTACACTTGAGAAACGATGTTCATGTTGTGCTACACTGTTCTATCATCGGTATGAGGTAATATGTGAATTATGTTGTAGTAGGCAGTGCGCGTGTTCACGCGTAGGGGAGTGGAATTCTGTCAGGGAGTGAGATTTTGGCACAACACCGGCACATGCAGGAGGAAGCCAAGCTTTATAAAAGCCAAACCATACTGCTGTCAATACAAAGCTACACAAACATTCCAGTAGTAATGCTAATGAAGGTTTTTTTGTAATCATATGGTCATGATTTCACATGAATTTGCAGTATCATCTCTCATTTTGGCTGTGATTGTAGCTGACAATTAATACCCTGTAATGGAATTTTTTGGGGGGTTAAAATAATGTTGTAATTAAAAGCTCCTTTACTCCTGTCATGTCCATAAGCAGAGATTGTATACTGTTTGTGCTGGATTTACACAATTGAGGTAAAAAAAAATATAGAAGTTTTGAATGGTGTGTTCGAGTAATGAGGGAACCACAACACAGATGCATAGATTCCACACCCCTGTTCTGACATGTTGAGTAGAACATCTCCACTTTGGAGGGATCTGTAAAACTCCACGTAATCACCCCACACACACAACACCCCCCACACAACAATGATGGAAACAATGCCTGGCAAACCTACCTTATCTGATGACACATTCTGGTTAGCAGATACATGCCCAGTTTCACCTTGAAATAACTTGTCTTTTGAATCTGAATTTGCTTTATTTGCCATGTAAGTTCACATGTAAGAATCTAAAATATGAAAAAGTATGACGTTCAGCTCGTCTCTGGAATCAGAGTCTGTGAAAATAACCTAACTGTTTTTCTGTTGTACAAGGGACCCATCAACATGCTTCCCATAGACTTGTATCTCATTATAGAAGAAGCTTGTATCTCAGCCTTTGATATGTTTAGAGATCGGAGGTTAGAAGTGGCGATCTTGAGTTGGTGCAATACCTCTGGGTCTAAAGTTTTTATTGACACTACTTGGCTTGAGCTTTGTGGATGGTTATCTGTCCCAAAACAGCATGCCTGAATTATCAGAGGTATTGGCTGGGTGCCATGTGAGTCCTGCCACTTGTTCACGGTATCCATGGCGAGAGATCTACCTTAAATAAATCAGAAATTTCATTTTTGATATACATGGTGCTTAAATGTATTGTAATGACCAAACTACGGACCTACTACATATATCAGTTATTTGGGTACTGATGGTTTTTCTGTTGTGTAAGATGAATGTAGGCTAATGTAATGTCACACTTCTCTGATGACTCTTGAGCACAATGGCTGCTTCTCAGCAGGTTGGACCAGATTAGAAATGCTGAAACTCAGACTCCACCCTTCCCCATGCTTCACTTTCCCAGAATACCGGAAGCTGTACTCAGAAGGTGTTTTTACCTGCGTGTGTAGCTCCCGTTTCATCCAAACAAATCTGTTCATGGCTCTTGGTCATGCTAGTTTTGTTTGTTTGTTTGTTTGTTTGTTTTCTCATGTACAGCATTAATTTTGGTCAAAACAGCTCATAGCATGTTTTGTTTTCATAAAACTCCTTCATGTAGCTTCAACCCCCGTCACCAAAAACCTGTCGACTGTGAGTGTACCAGTAAATATAGACACACATTCCTAGAGTGCACGTGCACATACATGCTCTTAACTAAACCCAACTATCTTTATACCTGTTTTTCTGAAGTCCTTTAGTTGTAAGGAAGAATCCATTCTTTCTATTCACTTACAGAATACTGACAACATAATTGACCTTTTGTCATTGTAAAACCCTTCTCAGTGGAGTAGGAGGATGATTATTTAATGGTGTCCGCTATAAAACTGCTCTTTTACGAGGGGTTGTTGTGGTAACTGTGATCCTCCCCATCCCTCTTCCAGGATAAGGATTGGGAGAATTCTGTCCAGTTCCTGCCGGCGTCAGACTCCAAGAAGCTAGAGAAGAAGAAGGGCCCAGGGAAGGTGGGGGCCGTGATCGGGCTGGTGATCCTACTCGCTGTTATTGCCCTCATGACCGGTCTACTGGTCTGGCATTTCCACTGTGAGTGATCCCTGCCTCAACCCACATCTACTGTACAAACTACAAACTACACCCAGCACACAACACGAGACACGTCTTTCCAGTTCTCTGGTTCACGATAAAATGATGTGTGTGGCGTCTTTCTCCGTTTAGTCCGTAAGGATGTGAGGATCAAGAAGATGTACAGTGGCTCCATGAGGATCACTAACCAGGTGTTTATCGACGCCTACGAGAACTCCAACAGCAGCGAGTTCAATGCCCTGGCCAAACAGGTCACCACACAGGTGAGTCAGCTCCTGCCCTGGCCAAACAGGTCACCACACAGGTGAGGCAGCTCCAGGCACCCCTAGACGCAAAGCGAGCAAAGGTCAAAGTTCATGAGCATTGTGAAGGGGGAAAGGAAACGGAAATACTGCTTGTTGCATTTGAATGTTGGATTAAGACATTGAATTATCTGTGTGAAAGCAAGGCATATGGTCACAGGTTGGGGGGGGTTAATGACCCTACAAGGACAGTTGGCCATTTGAGATAGTCATCTCCTGGAGTTTTATGACCTTTTGACTTGGAGCGAGACTCATGAAGGTGTTTACATTTACATTTACATTTATTCATTTAGCAGACGCTTTTATCCAAAGCGACTTCCAAGAGAGAGCTTTACAAAGTGCATAGTTCACTGATAATAACAACAAGATAGCCCCACAGCATTGCGGGTAGTCAAAAACAAGAAGTACATATTGTGAACAACCAAAAAATAGTGCTAAAGGGAAGAAACCATAAGAGCATGTAGTTAAACAAGTTAAAAACGTTTAGATGATGATAAGGTATAATCTTATCTACTGGGAAGAGTTCATTTGGGGATGTCTCTCTGGTCACTAGCTGTGTAAGTGATTGATAATTCTTGAGACCAGATGTTTGACAAATTCCAGGGTACTCCTTTAAATAAAGATAGGTTGGATATCAGAACTTGGCCAGATGGTTTTGGGTTGTTGTCTGATGTTTGTGTTGGTATAATGGTTGTGCTGTTTTATAAATGTGAGTTTGAAATACATTTAATTCAGTTAAACGATTGATCCTCTGAATAACTTCCACCACAGCATCAAGAAAATAGATTCTGAAATAATTTCCGTATTTTCCGTCTTTCAGCTTAAAGCCATCTATGCCAGGACTCCACAACTGGCAAAGAATTACGTTGGTTCTACCATCCAAGCCTTCAGGTAGGACTGTTGTTGAGAGCAGAGTGTGTGTCCAAGCTTCATGGTTGATGTGGGGTCAAATGGCTGAGCGGTTAGGGAATCAGGCTATTAATCAGAAGGTTGCCGGTTCAATTGCCGGCCGTGCGTAATTATGTTGTGTCCTTGGGCAAGGCACTTCACCCTACTTGCCTTAGGGGAATGTCCCTGTACGTACTGTGTCGCTCTGGATATGACTAAATGTACATGCATGTGTTGCCAGTGTGCAGAACGGCACTATCAAACTGTATCCAGGTGTAGTGACCAAACCTGTCTCTTCTGTTTCCAGTGAAGGCAGTGTCATAGCCTACTACCTGTCTGAGTTCAGAGTGCCAGCTGGCCAGGAGGTGGCTGTGGATAACACCATGGCTTCGCTGGACAAGATTGTGGACAAGGTGCGCTCTGTCGGATCCAAGTCTGGCAGTGATCTGGTGTTCGATGATGTCGTGTCTTCAGGTAGAGTCAGAATCCTTTAGCATGGCTCGCTAGCGGCCCACTCAAAGGTCAATTTCACTTTTTCTGCTTGACGTTGTCATATTTTTGTGTATATAATATCATGGAGGGTCATTATGTGATATGTTTTTGTTTCGTTTCACAGCACTAGACAAGCGAATGTTCGCAAAATCATTCAGCAGTAAGTTCTCTTACATTTTACATTCATTAAATCAGTAATCGCACTGGAGATAGACAGTAATTTCACCCAGGCAACACATGAAGGAATCTTCCTGTTCTTTCAGGTTATTACAGATTTGAGGAGCACACCAAAGCCAATCAAATCGGAAAGATCGATTCCCCCGGCTTCCCCAACGCCCCGTATCCCCCCAACACCTTCATCCAGTGGCAACTGAGGGCGGACCCCGGCCACGTCATCAAGCTGGACTTCGACGCCTTCAACCTG
Organism: Hypomesus transpacificus; assembly: GCF_021917145.1. Lineage (NCBI taxonomy): Eukaryota > Metazoa > Chordata > Actinopteri > Osmeriformes > Osmeridae > Hypomesus > Hypomesus transpacificus. The sequence continues at coordinate 8,527,069 of NC_061074.1, read as the reverse complement.
GAGGAGGGAGAGGCCGACAACACATGCAAAAATGACTTTGTCAAAGTCTACGACTCCCTGGTGGCCATCGAAAGCAGGGTCATGGAAGAGTGAGTCCGACCCGCACGCTGTCTGGGGGAGAGCTACCCTCACCTGTAGATGAATAACTCCCTGCATTCCTCTCACTCACTTCAGCACTCAGTCTGTAGTTTCTTGTATGTATCATGAGGGGGTTAAACCCATATCGTGTTTTCTGAAGATGACTAAATCAATTGGAATCAAAGGTTCTGGGTTGGATGTGAGTTGGAGTTGTGTGCAAGGTCACCTGCTGATCAAATTAGTAATGCGTCAGCTATTGTTCCTTCTAAAAAATCCTGGTCGGCCTGAGAATGCAGTCTTGGTTGATTTGTATCTTCGAACACATCTTATCCCCACTTTGTTGGCAGGATTTGTGGGTACCATTCCCCCAGCGACCCCTTGAGCTTCCTCTCCTCTCGCAATGTGATGTTGGTGACTCTGCTGACGAATGACAAGAAGAACTACCCAGGTCTGAGGGCCCATGTCTCCCAGGTCGTTCGTGGCAGCAGAGGTAAGGCACTTCACCTCACAATCTACGGTGTAAACTAACCAGATGGGATGGATTGTCCTCAATTTGCTTGATGTTCTCCCATTTGTACGCATTTGTGGTATTTTTTTTCCGTCAGAACTAGCATGTGGAGGCCAGCTGAGTGGAGAGAAAGGTACATTCACTACTCCAAACTATCCCAACTACTACCCACCCAACGCTTACTGTGAATGGACTATCCAGGTAATGTACAATAGGGCAAGACCACGAATTACGGCGAATGCTTCCTTTATAAAAAACCTACTGGGCTTTCGTGTGGTCAGGTGATTCAGCAATTATTTACAGTCTGTACTTTGCTCAGGTCCCTGCAGGTAAAATGGTGAAGGTGCGCTTCATCAAGTTCCTCCTGTCTGAGCCAGGACAGAATGAGGTAGACTGTAAGAAGGACTACGTGGAGATCAACAAGCAACGGTGAACACCCCCATGATGTTAGAGTTTGGAGGTTGAAACCAGAGTTTCCGGCTACTATGTATAGCTGCTATGGGTGTATAGCCACTTGGATATTAGGCTTATACGTGTGTGTGTACGCACATTCATTAGGATGTGCGGAGAGAAGACGACTGTGCAGGTGGTTACAAGTGACACCAACTTGATGTCGGTGCTGTTCTTCTCCGACGCCTCCTACGTCGACCGCGGCTTCAGTGCCGAGTATGAAGCCTTTGCCTCCACAGACCGTGAGTCCCAGAAGAATATTAAAAAAAAACACTCAGGACGTGACAGTTTTTCCCTGACTGTTCTGACTGCCTGTTGAGGACCGTGTCTCACCTCCCAGACCTGGTCTCTCCATCTCCTCCACAGCCTGCCCCAAGGCGTTCCAGTGCAGAAACAAACGTTGCATCAGCCAGGATCTCAAATGCGACGGCTGGAACGACTGCGGAGACCTGAGCGACGAGATGGATTGCCGTGAGTGGACACCATTTTATGCACATTTTGTGACTGCCTGTGACAGTCTGTTACCTGTGAAGACTCCACCTCAAGCTCATGAGCTCACGTCTGTGCAGAGTGCAAGGAGAATCAGATCCAGTGCAACAACGGCCTCTGCAAACCCAAGTTCTGGCTGTGCGATGGAGTCGACGACTGCGGCGACAACACGGACGAATTGAACTGTAAGGGAGTCACCTTTTGTAAGACGAGCACTAATAGGAGTACTTTAAGGAATGAAACACATCTCTTGCCGTCTTCTCATGGTGTCTCTCTGTCTTCCCCCTCAGGTGGGTGTAAGTCCGGGGAAACCACCTGTCAGAACGGAAATTGTGTGTCGGAGAAGAAGCGCTGCGACGGCAAAGACGACTGCGGAGACGGCACGGACGAGCTGGACTGCGGCAGAAGTGAGGACTGCCGTGGTCGCTATGCCAGAGCGTGGGCTCCGATGCGATTGGTCAGTCTCCACGGACGCAAGGTCACTTAAGTTTTTCTTCTCCTCTTTTGCCCAGAAAACGACGTGAGGTGTACTGACGTCACCTACAAGTGTCAAAACAACATGTGCGTTAGCAAGCTGAACCCGGAGTGTGATGATGTCAAAGACTGTGAAGATGGATCAGACGAGGCCTTCTGTGGTAGGACACCCCCTGTTCTCGTATAATAACTCGCACGTCAACTACGAGACGTGACTACTGTGATGTGCATGTACTGTGCTGGTTCTAGAATGATCTGTGATGCTGATTGTCTTGTCGGGCAGATTGTGGGAAGAGCTTGTTCAAGACATCCCGCATTGTAGGCGGGCAGAATGCAGAGGAGGGAGAGTTTCCCTGGCAGGTCAGCCTCCACATCAAGAACATGGGTCACGTGTGCGGGGCGTCCATTATCAGCAACAGCTGGCTGGTCACCGCTGCGCACTGTGTGCAGGACGACACCAAGATCAAGTAGCTACAAACTCCACTTCACTCGCCATGCTAAGCCTTCACCACAGCCTGACGTCCGATTGGATGTTTTACACGTCAACCTGAGAATGAATGTCTCCGTCTCCCTCTCTGTCTCCTTCCAGATTCTCCCGGCCGGGAGTGTGGGAAGCCTATCTGGGCCTTCACATCCAGAAACAGTTTGGGAACAAGGTAGAAAAGAGGAACCTGAAACAGATTATCTCCCACCCCTACTACAACAGCTACACGTTTGACTACGACATCGCCCTAATGGAGTTAGACAGCCCTGTGTCCTACAGCGACTACATCAGGCCCATCTGTCTGCCGGCACCACAGCACTTCTTCGCCGCCGGCAACTCTGTGTGGATCACAGGCTGGGGCGCCACGCGCGAGGGCGGTGAGTCCCACTGCACAACACAGGACTGTTGGTACTGGAGACCAGTGGTTCTCAATCCTGGTCCTCGGGACCCCCTGCCCTGCATGTTTTAGATGTTTCCCTGCTCCAACACACCTGATTCAAATAAATGGGCCTGATAACGACCCATTAATTTGAATCAGGTGTGTTTGAGGAGGCAAATGTCTAAAACATGCAGGGCAGGGGGTCCCGAGGACCAGGATTGAGAACCACTGCTGTAGACCATTAATTCCTTGGTGAATGAATACGCCCGCCACATGTGTTTTGTATGTTATATATATATATATATATTTAGCAGGGCCGAATGTTAAGTCATTTCAGCGAATCCGTGTCGTTGGTTCCAGGAAGCGGTGCCACCGTGCTCCAGAAGGCGAAGGTGCGCATCATTAACAGCACTGTGTGTAACGCCCTGATGAGCGGCCAGATCACCTCCCGGATGATGTGCGCTGGCAAGCTGGATGGCGGCGTCGACGCGTGTCAGGTACATCACCGGGCCTCCACACCCTACAGTCCACTGTCACATCCTGCACACCACCTGACAGGAATGTCCTCTTCTTGTTCTGGGGGGTCAGATGGCTGAGCGGTTAGGGAATCGGGCTATTAATCAGAAGGTTGTTGATTTTAATTCCCGGCCGTGCCAAATGACGTTGTGTCCTTGGGCAAGGCACTTCATCCTACTTGCCTCAGGGGAGAATGTCCCTGTACTTACTGTAAGTCGCTCTTGATAAGAGCATCTGCTAAATGACTACATGTTGTTCTCAGGGGGATTCCGGTGGCCCTCTCTCCAGCCCTGATGGTAGTCACATGTTCCTGGCTGGAGTGGTTAGCTGGGGAGATGGCTGTGCCCGCAAGGACAAGCCTGGCATCTACTCAACGGTCACCAAGTTCCGCGGCTGGATCCAGGAAAAGACCGGCGTGTGAAGGAGAGGAACGTGACCTCTGATCACAGTACTGTATAGATCTTTCTGTCAAGAGCCATCTGAACTTTAGTTGATGAACAGTTCTAACTTAATGAGTCAAGATTTAAATTCTCACACACTTGCATATCTGCGCTGGATAGTGGACTTTCCTCAGAAAAGCACAACTTTTAAGAAGCGTTTGTCAAATGTGTCTTTGTTAGGGGGTGGGTGGGGGGGGGGGGGGGGTTGTGGTTTTGGTGTTTTTAAAATGTAAATATCTTTTTTACCATTTATTTTAGAGAAATTGTTACATGCGAACGCAGGGGGATGAAAGTTAAAGCTTTCCAATTTGTTTTACCAGTGAAGTCTACCATTTTGAAATTGTGGCCTAAATGTGAAATCTGATTCCCTTTTAAGCTTGTTGTTCTTTTCCTCCCTGACTTGGGAGTTTTCTAAAAGACAGCAAAAAGATTGAGCTCATGCTCTTTACTGCCTCCTATGGTTTGGTATTTAAGTCACAAATAACTTAATAATTAAATGTTGGTCATGAAATTCCAAATTACTGGACTTGGAAATGTACTTAAAGATCGGTTGATTCCCTATGGATCTATGGATTTGTATTTTTTAAGCCAGAAACAACAACAACAATAAAATCAGAGACCAGAAACAATTAAATTAGAAATCAGATTTGTTATCGTGAGTCTAACAGAATTTTTTATTTTACTTATACACAATTTTACATATACATTCGTATGATATTTTAATGTTGCAAACCTTTCTGCACTAAGATCATACAGTTGGGAGATTGTATAATAGTGTAATGTAATTATGTATTTAAGATTTCTTGAAATAAAATATCACCAACTATTTGTCTTGGATTCTCTTAACATCTGCACAGAAGTGTAAAACAAACTTGCCTAATATATTTAAATAACATATTGTCTTTGTGTTCATTATGCATGTACCATATATTCAATTCAATTTGAGCTAATCTATTCACAAAATTACCTTTATCACCATGTCAACCTTGTCTTTCAAACTGTATTTGAATAATAACTGCCTCCAGGCTCTGCCCCCACTTCTACTTATCTGCAGTGTTGGGGAGGATGTAGGACTGCAGCAGGGCTGTGGATGAACATGATGGTGTATGCTGTGCTGGACAGAGCAGGGAGAGTTACAGGACAGCTTACAGCAGGCAGGGGCCAGGTCTGGGGCCATGCCCGGGGTCAGGGCCAGGTCTGGGGTCAGTGGCTGCTGGTCCTTTACCTCCTGTCTGGTTCTGCTACGGGTGTCTCCACACCCTGCTCTGACTTCCTCTCCGCCGTCCGCTCCTCTCCAGACCTGAGGCTGCTGAGGTTCTCAGCGGGGCGGAGCCCCTGTGGATCTCCATACGAGGTCCCAGCAGAACTGCCGAGCCTGCCCTGGCATCCGGACAGCCCAACGGTGGTAGTGGTGCCTGGCAGGAGGCCTCCGGGGGTACAGCCCAGCTGGGTGAGGACCATGGCAGGGGAGCTGCTGGCGACAGGGCTGAGCAACGTGCTGGCTGCCGACTGGCTGGCTGCTCCGGAACAGGAGATAACAGAGGGTGCTCGTCAGGTCGGGGAGAGACTGGCACAGGTCATCTGGGCGTTGCTGGTAGGTTGTTGTTCCACTGTCGCTTTGAGCCTGCTGTCTCGGTGCGTCGAGATATTGTCTGTGAAATATGAGATTGTTTGTCATAGGATCAGGGGTCTTCTCCTGGGAGGTTTCACTTGATTGGCTTTGGTGTTGGAGCCCATGTGGCGGGTGTGGCTGGGAAATGTCTTCATGGAGCCATAGGAAGAATCACTGGTACTGAAACTCAAATTCTTCCGTTACACCTGATTACGACAGCCTCCATCCAATGTCACGTAACGTTTCTCTTTCGATTTCCCAGGACTGGATCCTTTTGCGCCAGTGTTTTCCGAGGCAAACATAAGTTTCTCTTTGAGTTACACAGATGCACAATATGTGGATGTGATTCACACCAACTTCAATCGTAAGACTAATTTCTAAAGAAACCATTGTACTTTCATTGTAATCCTAGCTACCCACTTGTCAGCTAATTAAATTCTTTCCTCCCAGCGAACGAGCCTGTGGCTGCCCTAGGGGGTTCCGGACCAGTGGGCCATGTTGATTTCTACATCAGTCGAGGACATCAGCTTCCTGGATGCCCTCCAGGTCTACTGAAAAGTGAGCATGTGAGGTTATAGTAATAGCCTGATGTCACAATGGTGCGTCTGTTCAGGAACTGGAGAGTGGCTCTCGTATTGTCTGCAGGGGAGGAATACCTGCTTTGCAGCCATCAGTGGGCCTATAAGATCTTCACCAGCTCCATCCATGGTTCCTGCCCTTTCACGGCGATACCCTGCCGTGGAGTCGAAGACTTCTACAATGCTGCCTGTACTGACTGCCACCTCCCTGACCTCGCTGTGTGCCCACAGCTGGGTCGGTCCCGCACTGTCATCTCCTTCATTTACATGCTCGAGTACGCTGCATTTGACGAGTACGCAGGGATGAATACAACTTTCTCATCATTTTTCTTTCCTTAAAGGATATGACATCAGCTGGTTGCCCGTCGAGCGTCCAATCCCGATCCGACCCTTGACTGCTTTCCTGAGCATCACAGCAAAGGCTCCATTCTGTGGTTAGGAGGACATAACTAGATGAAACAGTTGAATTCTGTCACATCATAATGAAGATTAATCCTGAAATAATAATGTCTGTCTCCTGCAGTTAGTCCATTTCTGTTAGAGCTTCATATAGAAGGAAACAACTCATTGACGGCACAGTTATACATTCAGTTAAAGGGTGACAAGACCCAAACAAATAGCATGCTGGTGTCTGGGTGAGGTTCAGTCTTTACTTCTTGATTTGACTTTTTCATATAAACTTGTATTAACCCATTTTGTTTGTGCCTAGTTCCGGGGTTCTGGACTTTTACCCACAACATGTGTACAAGTTCATGGTTTCAGTGGAGCGTGCAGAAAACTTTAAAACAATGTCTCTGAAGTTCTTTTCTCAACGTCTTCTCTACTTCCAATGGAGGAAAAAGGACATTTTCATTGGTCAACTGTTGCTCATTCAACTTCCTAGATTCAAGGGGTAAATAATGTCCATGTTCAGTCCATGCTCATTTTTTTTTACAGAATCTTTTAAATAACATAGCCCACACGTTTGTTCCTCGTAAATACATTTTTTCTGAATAATTTTCCAACAGGAGTATTTACAGGGCTGAGAATATTTTGGCAGTTGAAAACCAGAGCGTTGAAGTTCATCTAAAATTGTGAACTGTAAAGGACAAATTATTATAGCAGATGAGGATCAAGATATGTCTGTAAAGTTTGTAATAGTGTTTATAGATAATTTATGAAAACACTTGTGGTGTGTGAGCTCATTCTTCGTTTTTATTAATTAAAAGCTTTCACTTAACGGACCAAAATATATCAAGTTCTGATTTTTAACGGACCTAATCTGTGATGGACCGGAAATTGTGCTTCCGTATTTTCGTTCCGCCACCCCATTATCGCAGATATTCGTTTTCAAATTAGAACGGGTAAAAGCGACTAAAAAGTCTAGCGATTAGTTTGTGAATACTGATTACTTTTAACCCGTACGAACTAAAGTTTAGAGTGTTGACATGTATGTAAATATAGACAATTATCAAGCACAGTGAGTGTACAGCTTGCTAGGAGAATAGAAATGGATTCAGACAAGAGGAGGGAAAACCGGAGCTGGGACTGGGATAGCCCACACTGCCGTGCCCAGCTAGATGAGATCTTCTTTCGTCAACATGACTACATTCGGTCAGGCAGCCCTGAACACAAGGAATTCTGGGCCTTTTTTGAACGCTTCCAGAGGTTCAAGGCAAAGAAGGACATGTCAGGGGTCGGGGGCAGCAGGAAAGTAGACATGGAGGAGGGGAAAGAGAAGAGAAAGTCTGGCAGCGGAAGTGTAGATATGGGTCTTCCTAAAGAGTATGACGCCCGCTATCGGATCAATGTGTCGGTATGCACGAGGGATGTAGAGGAACGGCTTGGCCGTTCGGACCACAGACACAGACAGAGTTCGTCAGGCCCGGGGACTCAGGAGATAGCTGACTGTCGTCTGGCCCTCCTGCACTTCCTGGACTTCAATCAGAAGCAGAGCTTTGCGAAACTAGCTAAACTACGCAAGGATCAGAAAAATCTCCCCATTTACCAGTACAAGGATAAGATCGTGGACCTGGTTCGCACCAACTCGGTGGTGGTGGTGGCGGGCGACACAGGCTGCGGAAAATCCACTCAGGTGCCTCAGTACCTTCTGTCCTCTGGCTTCAGTCAAATAGCATGCACGCAACCCAGGCGCATCGCTTGCATATCCCTCGCCAAGAGGGTCAGCTTTGAGAGTCTCAACCAGTATGGCTCCAAGGTAAGCATCTTTGTTTAAAGATACTCACATCTTTCCGGTAGTGTTAGCAATTTGCCACATTTTAGACCGATTGCTTATCTTTAGTGCTGAACTGCATTTTACTCAAGGCAAATGTATATGTGACAGCACACAGGGATATGTTCAGGGACCCAACCCTTTGTGACCGCCACGATCGTTCTGATTTCCAGGTGGGGTACCAGATCCGATTTGAGACCACCCGCACAGCGGCCACCAAGCTGCTGTTCCTGACGGAGGGGCTTCTGCTCCGGCAGATCCAGCAGGACGGGGCGCTGGCTCAGTACCAGGTTCTGATCGTAGACGAGGTCCACGAGAGGCATCTCCACTGCGACTTCCTCCTGGGGGTCCTGCGCTCGCTGCTGGGCACCCGCCCTGACCTCCGCCTGGTCCTCATGTCTGCCACCATCAACATCAAACTCTTCTCCGACTACTTCAACCACGCCCCCGTGCTGCAGGTCCCCGGGAGGCTCTACCCCATACAGGTGAGGACAGAACGTCAAAACACCTTTTTCTATTTATGGGGTCAGGTGGCTGAGCGGTTAGGGAATTAGGCTAGTAATCAGAAGGTTGTTGGTTCAAAGCCAAATTACGTTGTGTTCTTGGGAAAGGCACTCTACCCTACTTGCCTCGAGGGAATGTACCTGTACTTACTGTAAGTCGCTCTGGATAAGCGCGTCTGCCAAATGACTAAATGTAATTGTACTGTATAAACTGACTAGATGTGATGGATCGTCCTTAATTTGCTTGATGTTCTCCCATTTGAACACATTTGTTACATTTTTTCATTTTTCATTGTCATTTAGCGTCTGCTAAATGACTAAATGTAAATGTAAGTGGCTTCTCTTTCATTAAGCTATGTTATCTACCTAAAGCAGGATGAGGAGAGAACAGGAGAGAGTAGATATCTCCCTGGTCTCCTCACCTCCATCTCCCCCCGCCCCCTCCCCCCCTCGCTCAGGTGATCTACCAGCCCATCCCCCAAGAAGAGCAGGCATCCCGTTTGGAGAAGCTGGACCCGCGGCCGTACCTGCGCGTGCTGCAGGGCATCGACCAGCGCTACCCCCCCGAGGAGCGCGGCGACCTGCTGATCTTCCTCAGCGGCGTGGCAGAGATCGCCACCATCCAGGAGGCCTGCCAGGTGTACGGCACACACACCAGCCGCTGGATAGTCCTGCCCCTGCACAGCACCCTGTCCCTGGCCCAGCAGGACAAGGTAAGCTAGGGCCACCACAGATGAACACGGATTGCAACGAACCCTCACGGCATCGCGTGTGATCCCACCTCCTCGAGTTAGTTCTTACTTCTGTTGGAGTCTCTTAACTGCTTAGATTGTTTTGTAGGAATCAAGGGCCGTAATCGTAATACGTATTGGGTGGGACACATGTCAAAATGTCCCCCCCAAAATATTGATATAAAATATAAATGTGCTACGCTACGACAGGCAACTACGCACGCTGTCCGAAATTATCATAAAACAATTTATTCGTCCCCCCCCAATGTTGACTCCATGGCTACGGCCTAGGTAGGAATGCTCTCAGTTTAAATGAGATGAGTTCCTTAAAGCACCGACAGCACTAGGATCATGGATGGTTATCTTTCAGACTGAGCCGTGTGCCTGTCCTGCAGGTGTTTGACATTGCTCCACCTGGGGTGAGGAAGTGCATCATCTCCACTAACATCGCTGAGACCTCCGTCACCATCGATGGCGTTCGCTTCGTCGTAGATTCAGGTCAGTCGCCTAGTGCCATTTCAAGTCAGGGTTTCCCGCGAAAATGTGTTACATTGTCAAGGTGGTAGGGGGAGGTTTGCTGACGGACCGAGGGGAGGGGGGTGGGGTCATGACGAGAGTGGTTGTGGTAAAAGAGGATAATCGAGGAACATCTAAAAATTGAAGTGTTCTCAACCAGATCTCAACCAAAGTTGACCCAGAGGCTGACTGGTGAGGCTGCTGTGCTCTGACACTGCACCACGTCAGGACAGCTGTACGCGTTCTCTCAGGGGGAGGTGGTAGGCTGTACTCATGATGTTGTGCGCTCCTGTAGGGAAGGTGAAGGAGATGAGTTTTGACCCCAAGGCCAAGATGCAGCGTCTCCAGGAGTTCTGGATCAGCCGGGCCAGCTCTGAGCAGAGGAAGGGCCGGGCGGGGAGGACCGGGCCGGGCGTGTGCTATCGCCTCTACGCAGAGTCTGACTACGACGCCTTCGCCCCTTATCCCATCCCCGAGATCCACCGTGTGGCTCTGGACTCCCTGGTCCTCCAGGTATTGGAAGATGGGCAGTGCTGTTTCTATCACACAGACTGCTGGGACTGAACATAGTGATATAGATCTCCAATTCATTGGAATGTGAATGTACTCAAACAACATGGAGAGGAAGGATGATGTAATCTCTGTCTTTGCAGATGAAGAGTATGAGCCTGGGTGACCCACTGTCGTTTGTTTTCATCGACCCTCCTCCCGTGTCCAGCATCCAGACTGCAGTGACCTACCTGAGGCAGCAGGGGGCGCTGGACTCCTACGGGGACCTTACTAACATAGGCAGCCTGCTAGCGCAGCTGCCTGTGGATGTGGTCATAGGTAAGGTCCCTACAGCATGGACTCTGGCCCCTGGGCGGCTCCTCCTGACCCCTTGACCTGTGACTTGTGCGTGGCGTCTGCTTCCCAGGGAAGATGCTGGTGCTGGGCTCCGTGTTTAACCTGGTGGAGCCTGTGCTGACGGTGGCAGCGGCTCTCAGTGTCCAGTCGCCTTTCCTGCGCAGCGCCCAGCACAACCCTGACTGCGCTACGGCCCGCACGCCCCTGCTCAGCAACCAGGGAGACCCCTTCACTCTGCTCAACACCTTCAATGCCTGGGTGCAGGTCGGTGAAGAGAGGAAGCCTTCTAACATGGCCGTTCGCCTTGTCTGCAAGCGCAGGGTGGATGATGAAATGAAACGCCTGAGTGTTCAGCTGATAGGGGTCTGTTGTTCGTCCGTTACTTGTTCAGGTGAAAGGGGAGAGGGGCGATGCTTCCAGGAAATGGTGCAGGAGGAGGGGCCTGGAGCAACAGAGGTTGTACGAGATGGTCAACCTACGCCGCCAATTTAAGGTAAAAGAGACTTTAAAAAATAGAAATATTTTCACTCAAAGAACCGGCATGTTTACATGTCTGCACGCCTAGACCAGTGTGTTGCACAGAACCTTGTCTGGTAGCATCTGCTCTGGTGACAGGAGCTTCTGAAGAGTCACGGCCTGCTGGACGGAGAGCGTGGGGCGCCCTCCGGTGGGGACCGGGGGCAGCGCAGGGACCGGCTGACGGAGAGGAGGAAGCTGCATCAGATGAAGAGGGAGCACGACCTGCAGGAGGGCGGCAAGCGGAAGGTCCTGAGGCTAGAGGAGGGGCAGGAGGGGGACTCCTCCGGGTCAGACGCGGAGGACACGGGCAGAGACAAGAAAGACAAGGACAAGTCCGGACAGAACATAGACATACAGGTTAGCCCTCCCAGAGAAGAAAACACTGTCCAACAGTGTCTTGTCAAGGCGACACGCACACAACTTCATTCGTAGCTGACGTGTGTCATTGCCGAAGTGTTCAGCCGATCGGGGTTGACATTTTGGCACTGGCGAAGCGGGAATCAGTTCTTCATGGTGTGGTCCTCGGGGGGGGGGGGGGGTGCTTACAGGAAGTGAAGTTCAAGTTGCGCCACAACGTGTCGGAGCTCAAGGAGGCGACCGGCGCCAGTCAGGACCTGTCGTCACGCCAACAGGCCCTGCTCAAGCTGCTGCTCTGCCGAGGCCTCTACCCACAGCTGGCACTGCCCGACGAGCACAACGCCACGCGCAAGGACTCCGAGCAGGTCGGCCGTCCTAGTTTGACCCCCCTCCCTGTGTTTCCATGTCCAGTGTCTTGGTTGTGGCTCTGTGTGTCTGAATGCTCATGCGTGCGGGCCACGCTCTAGGTCTTCCACACGAGGAACAAGCCGGGCGTGGTCATCCACCCCACCAGCGTGTTCGCCAGCGACCCTGAGGTGCTGCACGTCCCTGAGCAGGAGTCCAGAGAGATGGGTAAACCTCCCTCCTCTTCCCCCTCGCTCTATTAAGATCAGGCTGGTAGGGTATAATCCTCTTGTTCTGACTCTCTCTCTCTCTCTCTGTGTGTGGGTGTCTCTCGTCCTGCAGGGCCGGATCAGATTGAGAGCAGCAGGCACCAGCTCCTGGCGTTTGTGACTCTGCTGGAGACCAACAGACCTTACGTGTCCAACTGTGTGCGCGTCCCGGCCCTGCAGGTCAGTCCCAGGGGTCCCCGTCCCTGGTTCCCCACGACCACAACAACAGTCTCCTCACGACAGGACGGCCGCAGCCCCCCCTGGTGTGTCGGCGCCGCTGTGTTGTCTGACCAATCATCGGTGCCGTGTTAACCCCTCCCCCCCCAGGCTCTTCTCCTGGTGGCTAACTCTGTAGACAGCAACGCTGACTGCACTCGCCTGGTGGTGGACGGTTGGCTGGAGCTGTGTCTGAAGGAAGGGGAGGGCGCCCTGAAGGTCCTGGCCACCGCCCTCACGCTCCGGGCGGACTGGGAGCGCCTCCTGCAGGCCCAGCTGAGGCAGGGCGAGGCCGGTGGGCTGGTCGGGGCGGGGGGGTCCCGCAGGGACCTGGAGAAGCTGAGCGAGAGCCTCGTCCGCTTCCTGCTCTACACCGAGGTAGCCACGGCAACCGCCAGGCCCTCTGAACGTCCCCCTCGTGGGGTGTCTGTCTGTGTGTGTGACATCAGATGTTTGGTGACGATCTTCTCTTCGGCCCCAGGTCAGTTACAGCCTGAGGAGGCTCACCGCCCTCCAGACCACCACCCTGTACATCGGGCCCCAGGCCCCGTCCGGGCTGGGGGAAACGCAGGCTCCAAACCCCCTGTTCCCTGGAGTGGAAGCCAAGCCTGACCCCATTAAAGGAGGCCTGAGGGTGGCCAGCTACTTCACCTACAACTGTCTGAGCGTGAGTTTCTCCTCCAGCTGAAACACTGTTCGCTTTGTGTCAAGGTGTTTCTTTTCCGGGTGAGTGAATGTAACGGGGGGGAATGCTGCCTTAGGATCTGAGCTTTCTGTGTTGTGTTTCTAGGACTCTAAGGATCTGTACAGCGAGTGCCTGCGCACCTTCTGGACTTGCCCCAACTGTGACCTCTACTTGCCCCTCACGCCCCTGGAGCGCATGCACCACGAGGCCTCCTGCAGGCCTCCAGGGGAACTGCAGCAAGGACAGGGTAGGACAGGCTCCGCCTCTCGTTTTCCTTTTTTTTATTACAGCCAACAAATCAAATTTTTTCTCCTCTAGTGAGTTTTTCCTTGTCTTCCACGAGGGTTGAGGTTGGTTGAGGGGCAGTTCTATGGGCGTATGTGTAGCCCTCTGTGACATTGCTTGTAAAAAGGGCTATACAAATTTGATCTACAAATATTACCCTCGACTCACCCATCCTCCAGTTGATATGTCTATTTGAATGTATAGACTGGATAGGTTAAGAGGTGTGACTAAATGAGTAAACGTGGGGGGGGGTTGTTTTGCAGAAGAGGAGACTGTGAAGCCGACTTCATCCTGCGCGCCCAGTCTGACCAGGCTGTACCACTGTGACGTGTGTGATGAAGATCTGAACCTTACCTCCACTGAAATCCTCAAGCACAAGCGCCAGCACATGCACTCTGGCAGGTGACAGACAGCGCCGCCCGGTGGACAGCTGTGGAAGCGGCCGTGTAGCCTGTTTGGTTGGAGAGAAGCTACCATGGAATGACAAATGATTCATTCAAGAGTTGTAAATGAATTGTGGAATGTTTTTTTTTTACAGGTTACGTGTGTTGATTGCTTGAGCGGTTTAAGTGTTTTTGAAAACAATTAAAGAGGTATTTCCATGATGGAAGGAATGACTTGCACACATTATAGAGAGAGCAAACTTTTCATTAAAATATAGAGTGAGGGTTTAATAATGATACAAACCCACAATATGTAACACCTCAAAGCAGCACATTGGCACAAAGTCAGAAATAAGACAGCACGGAAGATAAAAACCTGTCTCCAAAAATAAATAAAGAATCAGAATAAATATCTCAATAAATAAATAAACTGGGAGTATTTCATTAATTACTTTGAAACTAATAAATACGTACATTTTAAAATATGCACATTGGCAGAAATCAATGATCCAAAAAGTAAATAGTACTTAATACAGAGTTACTTAGAAATCATAAGTTATTGATTAATTAAATCAAAAGGCACATTTATTAAGATGTAAGAATGGGGCCTTCAATAGTGATCTTATGTAACTCGACCTAATTACTGTGTCTCTCACTGTGTCTCAATCAGAAGTAGTGGTGTGTTGGTGTGTGACCGGAAGTCACTCTGCATCATCTGCAGTAAAAACCCAAAGTTGTGTGTGTGTGTGTGTGAATGTACAGATCTCTGTACATTGTAGGGTGTGAGTGACGATAGGAAATGACAGTTGCGTGACTGACTGTGGAGTTGTACTCTCCAGTCAGCTCAGCCAAAGCAGAGTGTAGTGGAGCACTAGAACACTGTCTGCCATGACGCCTTCCCAGACTGGGATCTCTTCTGTGTGACACTCTTCCCAGACTGGGATCTCTTCTGTGTGACACTCTTCCCAGACTGGGATCTCTTCTGTGTGACACTCGACTCAAAATAATATCAATACAATGTTGGTTCTTTCCCTACCAAATCATCTGGGACAATTTCGAAAGTCATACATCACTAGATTTGTCCCAGTGTCACATGGATTGATGTCCCCTGACTCTAGGAATCAATGTTCCCCCCTTACATGAGAGGGTTTCATGTTAGGATAAAGGAGCCCTCTCTAATTCTCCATCAGCTCCTTAAAGACCACGGAAGAGGCAGTGGGACAGATCTGGCGGGAGTTAAAATAGCAGCTTCTTTGAGACTTGGTATTTAAAGCGACATTCAAACAGACACAGGTGTCTGCAAGGAGAACTACACCCTTTTTTTTTTTTTCAACAACTCTGTTTATCTCGCTCACTATCACAGGGTCAACAGCATGTGTGCGGTTTCAAAACCACACCTGAGGTTTCAGGCTACCCTCAGGCATTCACAAGCGACATTACAGAATACAGAAGCCTTTCAGCTCAACGTGTCAGACACAGAAGCAATCTAGCGTGTTCATCTCAACTGATTCGAGGTTACCAGGCAGTCTTTTCTCAGTTAATTAATCGATACAAAAATAATCTCTCAATACATTGTTCAGTCATTGCACTATATTTTTGGTGGTATCTCCTCACACTAAAGGCCTGGGTAGGGCCTCAGATTGGCCCTTACAGGGTTTGGTGATTTTAGTCTTCATCTGTAGTGTTTTTGTGTTGGGGGGGGCGATGGGGCTGCTGTGTACTTTAGGCAGGATCGACTGGATGGCATCAAGACTTCACACTGACCGAACTGATGGTGCAGCGCATGAAGAGAACCCTGTTTTTTCTTTTTAACAGAGGATTGTTTTAAACCACAAAATGAAGATGTCCTTGTTAAACAAATACCCTCATAACAGGGCCATGTCCCTGTACTACTGTCCTCCACAACACAGTCAGACGTTGTACATTGGAGACCTTCTGTACCCCTTCTAGAAGCAGGATTCCATTTCCAACCTGCTTTCCCAAAACGTAACACGAACGGTCCTAATACTGTACCCTACGATCTCAAGTTTTCTTTCTAGTGATCTGTGGGACTTGAGGAACAACTGAGGTAAATTAGAGGTAAAGAGTGACAGGTGTGTTTATCTGACTGATAAACTGGTTGTTATCAAATAAATCAAGCCCCCATATCCCATATTTTGAGTGTGTGTGTGTGTGTGGGGGGGCACCATTGGGGATTCTGTCAATGTGTCAAAGAATTATAAAATATACCAATCAAAATGATAACAATCATATATAAACATATTTAGCTTTCTGTGTGTTTTTGTCCCTAAAATAAAAAACGGACGTTTGAAACAGTGTACACATCATTACTTCCTCTGTCCCCCTCCTCCTTCTACAGTCAAGTCTACGACCCCTGACCTCTGACTCCCGACCAGCTCAGTAAATCCCCCAGGATGAAGGCCCCAGGCGAGCCCAACAGAGCCCCCTGGGCAGACATAGAGCAGTGAGGAAGGCCCCAGGTGTAAAAGAGAAAGCACAACGCAGTGGAAAGCCCTGTGGCCGTGGAGGGCTATGTAAGAGATCAACGTCTGCTGACAGCACTGACTCGACCACTGTGCTCATCCCCTTTTTCTTTTAGTCCTTCACTTTTTCTCACCCCCACAGACCGCCCCTCCCCCCACCCCCTCCCCACCCCGCCTCCTTCCGGCCCCCTGGCCCCCACGCCTGGCCCCCATGCCCGGCCCCCGTGCCCCGGCCTCACCGCACAGCCTTGTGCTTTCCCCCGCAGCATCCGCACCTCTCCCCACAGCGCAGGCAGGCGCGCAGAGGCAGGTAGCAGCACATGCAGGGCACGAAGAGGGACAGGACCAGGAGGGCCAGCCAGCGGGCGCAGCAGAGAGGGTGAGGGTGGCCCCCCATGGAGTCCTCGCAGGAGCACGGCTCCCAGAACTCGCCCTCGGAGTCCGACATGCAGTGGTAGAGCAGGCTCTCCGCACACCACACGCAGGTCCACTGGCGGAGGCAGTGCAGGGCGGGGTCGGGGGCGTCCCGGCAGCGGCCCCGCCCATTCTCCGAGGCGCTGAAGACGGAGCGGCAGTAGACGCAGCGGGACGAGCACGAGGAGCCCTGAGGACACGGACTGTCGTCGTCAGGGGAGACGGCCACGGCCCCCGGGTCGCTTCCGGCGGCGGCGGCGGCCCCTCCCCCTCGCTTACGAGTCCGTGATCGGGGCGTGGCCAGCGAGGTGTGGATGCAGCAGGGAGAGGGCGAGCCCTTGCCCGTCTCCTGGGGCGAGCCGGCACCTGAGGACACACCTGACACGGCGTTGGGCATGGACATGCAGGTGGGCGAGGGCGAGGACAGGTGCTGGGAGCCTTTGCTATCCAGGCTGACTGTGACCTCACACCCTGCTGTCCCCGCCCCGGCCAGCTCCTTGTCAAAACGCACGACGCACAGCTCCGACTTGTCCTGGAGGCTGCCCCCGCCCGCCACCACCACGCCCCCTGTCAGCCCCCCCACCATGGTCCTTGTCGCTCCAGCCCGCCGGTAGTCCTCATAGCCCCGGGAGCCCCACAGGTCCTTGCAGGGGTCCAGGCTGCGCAGGTCGCCCTCCTCCAGCAGGGAGATGGTGGGGGAGAGGGGCGACAAGGGGGAGGAGGAGGCTGGGGGGCCCACTGGCGGGGTGGGGGGCGCCGGAGGAGGGGGTGGGGGCGCAGGGGGGTTCAACACAGCCGGGACTTGGGAGAGCTGGTGCTGTGCAGGTCTGGCATGGATCTGTGTGAAGGAACGAGATGAGGAGAAGGATGGCAGATGAACATAGCAGCATCATGACTAGAGCACAGCCAGACTGAGAAACAGACTTTCCTACTATCACCTCCGTGCATCCCATTATATTACAGTTTTTTTTGTTGTTGTTTGAAATAAGGAGACCCATCTCACTTCCGGAGACATTCCATTCCTGTGTAGTGAGCAGGTAGCGTGGCTGCCGGGTGAGGTGGGCCTACCTGGGCAGGGGTCTGGGTGGGGACGGTGGGACCAGCTCCAAAGCTAAACTCCTCTGTAGCGGGTCGCACGAAGCAGGTGGAGGAGGACTCGCTGGTCACTATGGTGATGGGTTTTGGAAGCATCTCCTTCCTGCTGTTTGACGACGACTCACTTCCTGTATGAGACTGACACAGACTACAAGTCATCACACATGCAGAAGGAACCGACCACAGCTGTGGCCTCTAGGACAGACCGTCGAAAAAGCTGCCGTCCTCCCTTGTTGCGTTTGCAACGTGACGAACGAAAGGATGAAGACACTCACTGCTTGCCCATCATCCTCTGTGTCGCCCTCTTCTGGAGTGGAGGATGAGGGCGAGTCAGAGCCTGGGGCACATCGAAACAGAGAGTGGGGTTGAGGTCAAGCGAACACGCTGAAAAAGATACGTCACGCCTATCCCATAGGTGACAATTAAAATAACAAAGACCCTAAGACGACGATGTTCGTCTGGCCATGCCCTACCTCTGTCCAGCTTGTCTATGACGCTCTGAAGGCCACGCTCAAAGGAGATGGCGTCGGCAGGGCTCTGGAACGTCAGGCCAAACTTGCGCTCCTCCACGCGCCAGTGGTGGAAGATGGGGTTGACCTTGTTGTACACCAGCCCCCTCTGCACCGCACACTCCAGCACGGGCTAGACACACAGGGAGGAGGGGTCACCGCACTAACCACGCGAGGTCACGCCTCCTGACCAAAGCCTCAGGTGACAGTAATGTTAGTCAGGTGACACAGTCATGTCCATCAGGTGACAGTAATGTTAGTCAGGTGACACAGTCATGTCCATCAGGTGACAGTAATGTTAGTCAGCTGACACAGTCATGTCCATCAGGTGACAGTAATGTTAGTCAGGTGACACAGTCATGTCCATCAGGTGACAGTAATGTTAGTCAGGTGACACAGTCAGGTCAGTCAGGTGACAGTAATGTTAGTCAGATGACACAGTCATGTCCATCAGGTGACAGTAATGTTAGTCAGGTGACACAGTCAGGTCAGTCAGGTGACAGTAATGTTAGTCAGGTGACACAGTCAGGTCAGTCAGGTGACAGTAATGTTAGTCAGGTGACACAGTCATGTCCATCAGGTGACAGCAATGTTAGTCAGGTGACACAGTCAGGTCAGTCAGGTGACAGTAGGACACCAGAGACACACACACACACACACACTCACTGCTCGATCGCGCAGCCGTTCTCCGCGTATGATGTACTCTCTCCGCCCCCTGCCTTCGTGACTCCGCCCCTTACATATGACCACGTGACTGAGGCCGCCACCTCCTAGGGGCACCCACCCGCCACTGGAGTCATCACGTGTCATCACCACTGCACGAACACGCACACTGTCAGGGAAACAGGCCCGTGCTGATTAGACAACACAAGCATGAACATCCATACACATCACACACTCATGTGCAACGGAATACGCCTGCACACATGCACACTCACATGCAGTCTACATAGACATTGACACACATTCACACAAATATACATTTCTTAATACTGATTAAGTATTCATTTTTATGAAAGAGCGTTTAAACAGAATAGAGATGTTCGCTCAAGCATTGTAAATGCATTAACATGTGCTCATCGAATGGGATAACTCAATTAGGATTGCAATACAAGTGTCATCTAACTGATTTAAAATTATATTAAACTAATATTTCTCTGTTTCTCAATAAGACTTAATTGTCATTATGCTACTCCATTTCCCAGCTACAATTCTCTCTCTCAAATGTAACACTGCCACTGATGAGAAACAGGCTAAGCATCTTTAATCAACAGTCACGTGAGCAAGGTAAATCCATTTTTTCTTGAGATGTGGTGATTTAAAAAAGAACACAACGTCTGGGGAGACTTCACCACAGCGCAAATAACCCAAACGCAGCATCTGTGGTATGTGTGCAATCTCATCTGCTTTGCGAACCACAGTCTGAAAGAAATCTCATCAGAATGAAAGAGATATCGTGCAAATAGAAGGATAGAACGCTTGTAGTGAGGAGAGAATGACGGAATGGGAGGAGGTAGAAAGAATGAGTGCTTCCCTGATAGATGTATCAATGAACGCGCCCATTCGCATCAGAGGGCCGGCATTCTAGCAAAAAGACCTCCTTTGCCAGATACAGAATGGGTTTAGAAAATTCCAATAGCACAGTTCGACTGTTAAGACACGTGCACAATAGCGGCATTTACGGACAGATTTCCATCATTGTTGACAATTATTGTAAGACATTGCGTTCTCCTTTCGCCTACCGCCCCATCGGCGCACTAATCTGCACACTCATCAACACAACCTGATAGTCGATATTTTATGAATGAGATACAATAAAAATGTGTTATTTGAACAAACAGCCGTTGCAGTGTTTTTGAGGAAAGAAAACGGCAATCATATGTAAAATGGAAAGATGAGTGGGTGCGAAGGCAGAAAGAGGAAGCGAGAGATGGGGGAGGGGGCGATGAGGAAGGGAAGGAGAGGAGGGGTTGAGGAAGAGGGAGAGAGAAAAATCACATTTCATTCATAAAGTTTGGCTTTAAAAATCATAATGAAACCCGAGACACGTTGATAAAAATCACATATCCCTCCCTTGCTTTCTCGTAGCCTATGTCTGTGAATGACGCTATGTTATCCAAAACTCGCCATATTTAATCAATTTCCTCAATACATTTTACACATTGACTGATTTATTTAATGGTTAAGAGAACTCCACATCACTTCAAGACTATTTTCTGGCATCTCGCTCTACAAATTACAATCTTTCATTGTTCAATAAGCGTTTTGCCTTTGATTGTATCCAGTCATTTTCATCCACCGTCTATGTTTTTGTCCCAATGTAGGCGACTGCTATATACATATTTAACACATATTTGCGTAGTTATATCAGGAATGGGGTGTATACTGTTGATTCAAGACTACGTAATGGTGTTTATTCCCAAGTATTATTTGTAAGTGTAGCTTAACCATCCTGGGGTTGCCTTTTGGTGTAACATTGATGATTCGAATGGTTCATTTGTTAGTCAAGCTAATATTATTTAATAAAGAATTTTACAAATAGAAATGCAAGGACTTACTCGCCCTCCATAGCTCGGTGATGCCCGCCGCTTCGAGCTTGCTGCCCCCGGTCTCCTGTCTTTTTTATCCCCCCCCTCTCGGAACACACACGCGCGCACTCACACCCTCACTCTTTCACTCTCTCTTTCACACTCTATCATACTCGCTGGTCTCATTTTCGTATCTTTTCTCTCTCCACCTTTATGTCGTTTCTGTGTATCAGGATAGGCTTGAGGTTGCAGCAGCCATTTTCCGCTGGCAGCAGCGGCAGCATCCTCCCTCCCTCTCCCTCCCTCACCCTTTCTCCAAATCACTCCCTCCCTATTCCCTTCTCACTCTACCTGCCGCGTGCCATTCCGTCTACCGTTATAACAACCAGTACTTCCTTACTAATCATAGGAATCCGTACTTATCTGTGGTTGTCTATGGGATTTGAACGCATAAAGACCATCTATTAAGCGGTCGCTTGTTAACCTAGAGGTAAGCCTGTTGACATGACCGTATATTTACATATTTTGCAAAGTCGTGGCCACAGAGCTCCTCAGCAGACTTGGGATTACCGTGTGGAAGTATATCGATCTGCACATGGCGAGGGATAGCCCTAACCCCTATTTACTGCTAAGCACTCGTGTGTCTGACACACACACATCTGCCGCTGATTTATCAATCACCAATATCTTTATAATTTACCTGAGAAGTAAGTTCATAGTAGGTAGTAAGAAGTGTACTGAAGCCTAAAGGGCAATTCAAAAGTTCCAGCACCATGGAGAACTCTCAAATATTTCGACTTGAAGAAAAGGGAAAACAAAAGGTGACTTTTTCATGAGGCGAACTCATTTCCCCTATTAGGCTAATATATGTGTTGTTGCATATTTAAAATAAAACAAGGGTCCTGCAATTATATCATGGAGGCTAGGTCTAGGTCAAATACTTAGCAGTAAGGGGCCGAGACGAGACGTAACATTTCAGGACCATGGAGAGCGACATTGATGGCAGACAAAAGCGCAATTCTGAGTGGAATGATGAGCATTTAACGAAGAGCCTTTGAAAAACTTGGGCTGGATGTTGACAAATCTTTATATTTCTTGTAGCTACCTCAACAGTCAAAAACACTGACCTTTCCTGCTCCGTATACTACGGCGCGAGCTCAAAAAGAATGTCCAGGCAGAAAAAAATAGTAATTTCTTTCAAATTCCAACAGTCAACAGTTACCTGCCAGTTTACATTTACCTGCTCATCTTCGTGTCACTTCATTTCACGTTTGTAGCTCGCATAAATACAGCCCACGTTTGCCGGGTAATCTAATGCCGAAATTGAAGGAACCGCTATGACAAATCTGAGGTTTATTCCGAGGTAATTCAGGATAAGCAAATTTGCTGTAGTCCAGCTAGCTACAGTTAGCAACTACTACCAGTAGAAGTTTTAATTTAGAATAGCTACTGTATTGTACTGTACTTACTGTACAGTACTGTAAATCTGTAAATGTGATGAAGGGAATATCTTTTGAGATCAATGAAAGACATGTATTATATGTTCTCAGGAAACTCGAGTGAAAGAGAAAGAGGATGGGCAACAGTCACTCTGAGCAAGAACAGCCCAAAGATTCATCATTGGGGGAGGATATTGAGAGAGAAAAAACTATCGAGCCGGTGGTACTGGAAAAGACTGATGAGCCAACAAAGTCCATCTCCAAAACCAGAGATGCTCCTCCCTGCTCAGATCAGTTTGATCCTATGTCCGAACATAAATTATCTATTATGGGGCACCGTCCTTGTGGTCCACAGGCCTCAGTTCCATTTACTGAAGACCTTCCTAGGACCCCATCACCGGTGCCTACATTTTTATCTGTTCCTGCCTCTCTTAAAAAGCAACATGAAGATCCCGGGGTCATTGACATTACCCCTGACCTGACTAAAAGCCCTGTTCAACCCTTGGCCCCAGAACACAAGCATCCAACATCTTCCAAGTCACAGAAACTGACTCCTGCAGCCTTGACCTCTGTTCACGCTCCTCCTCCACCATGTCAACACAAGGACACGTCCCAGAAGGCTCCTACCAAGCCTCACGTGGTAGAGCAGAAGGCGGCCGTAAGAAACCCCACCACGACCTCCACTGCTCCGGCTAAGACACAAGGGCCTACCAAAGAACAGAGCACTACCAACGCCCCTCCAGAGACAGCTCCTGCCCCTAGTGGTGAAAGTGAGAAGAAGACTGCAGGACCCACCGAGTCAGACAAATCTCTCTCTTTCAACATGCCATCCAACTTTCCTCTCACCAAGAAGACCCTTGAGAAGCTGATAGACAACAGGTTAGATCTTTGTCTGTTTTTGACATGATGGAAGTGAGATAAATGCATACGACATGCATATACAAATTGTTAGCAAGGTGAAGGGACATGTTGTGCGTTCACATTTTGAGGTGACGAGAGGCTCGATATCTACCTTGCATTTACAGGTGATTTGGTATTTCTCCCTCAACAGGTTTGAGTACATCATGAAACAAGAGAGTATCCCTCCGCCTCCTACTCCACACAGACAAGCCGTGGTGAGGAGAGCCCTCAACGGAGAGCCCTACAGTGAAGCAGTCAAAGGCCCGGTAACTAAGGTCAACGCTGCTCGCAGAGAGGCCAAGGCCCAGAAGAAAGCTCGAGTCTCCAAATCATCAAACAGGCAAGCTCTGGATCCTCCAGGACATTACCCAAGCTGTGCTCCGCCAAGCCAGCCATCGAGCAACACCTCAGAAATCCCAACACCAAATGCACCGACAGTCGCCCATGAGCCTTTTAAACTGTCAGTTCATGCAGAGCCTTTTAAATCCATGGTTTACCCTATGTTTAATTACCCCACCACTACACCAGTGCCTAGCACACCACCAGTTACCCAGGTGCAAAGCACAGCTACCCTGGTCGACACCATACTGGCTGCAGACTCAGGGCGCTGCAAACATACCACAATCCCAGTACCTATCAAAACACCCTCCTCGATTCAGGTGCCAAAAGAGAAAAAAGAACTGGGCAACCAAGCTCAAGTGAACTCTCAGGTGAAAGCAGCTGATTCGCAGGGGACAAGAATCGCCCCAAACAGCACCGTCAAACCAGCTAGCAGCAGTGTGCCCCACTGCTCTCCCAAGTCAGAGCAAGGACGCGCCTTCGCAGTCAAAACACGGCTCCAGCTGAAGTCAAAGGCTCAACCGATAGATGGAAATCAGGGCCCTCCTGAAAACACTGAAGCGCTTTGTAGCCTCACCAAACCAGTCAAGCCTCCCTCAGAGAGGAAGAGTTCCCAGCAGGGTAGCAGCACTCTTATAAAGGAGAAGAAGAGTGATCCTGACCCACTCAAAACCACTAAGGCCAAATACAAAGCAGAGTCCGAGATATTGATGGAAAGATTCAGGAAGTACTCTACTGAAAAATCGACAAAAGACAGTACTCAGGTCACTGTAACCACCCACTCTGAATATCATTTTTACTGTGGTGATGAAATACCCGATATGAAATGTCCCTGTACTCCCTTCACTATGCCAAAGATGGGTGACACATCCATGTGTTCAGCTTTTGACGCCTTCATGGAGTTTTGCGAAGACAATCCAAAAACTACCCCTACGGCTGCTGAAACACAAACCGACCAATCAGCAACATCAGATGTCAGTCCTCCCACAGCCCCAGAGACGGCTCAGGGTGCTACCACAGTCACTTCTCAAATCCAGAGAAGAGAACAGCCGCCGTACAAAGCAGCCGGTCAAGACGAATCAAACAAGGCCACGCAGGAGGACGACGAGAAGCGAGCAAGACCGGACGTCAAGGACAACAGAAGGGACGAGAAAGCGGATGAGGCGTCTCCCGAGCGCCCGTCCCGTCCAGAAGGCCTCTGGCACCCCTTCACTGTGGACCAGTCCTGCTCCCGCACGGCCCACTGCCAGCACAACAATACAGCGCTGCCACGCAACGTCACTAAGTGGTGAGTCACACATCACACTTCCAATGGTTTCCTGCCAAGCTGCAGAACTACACATGACAATATCCAAAGTAAAAAAAATAAGAAGGGTGGTGAAATCAGTCAGCGCACGATAGGCTGTACAGAACGTGATAGATCCTATTCCTGTTTTGTACCCACACCCTCCTCATTCATTCATTGATTTTCCTCAGGTTGAATGTAAGCCGGAACTACCTGTGTGAACCTCGCTGGGTCACCACGGCAACACTAGCAGCTTCCTTAGCTCTGAAGGAAAGACTTGGGGGAGAGTGTGACCAGTAAGAAGAACCCCGGTAATACTCAAGTCATTCACAAAAAAATGTAATACTGCAAGCAAATAAAGAATGAAATAAAGAGTTATGGAGTCGAACATTGCAAGAAACCAAACCGGCAGACTTGATCAGGAAAAAAAGGTTTATTTTGGAGCCATTCTTATCAAGAGAGAAACATTTGTATTTTCCAGATCAATATGATTACAAAGCATCTCGTGGGGACAGGTAGATACTATTAAAAAAACACCCACAAACTTTAACAGCAATTCTCTTTGTCAGTTGCTAGGAAACAAGGCAAGGGCATTGAAATTGAGTTCTGTGAGCACTGCTGAGGAAAAACCATTAACTTTGTATACACAATGAGGTGCTTAAACTTAGTACAACTGATTACTGAATACCAAAATACTTGGTTTAATTCAGTAATTCCCCTATATTATGTGTGACACTGAAAGGCAAAAGTTATTATAGTCACTGAACTGGAGAAAAATATTATATTTGTAAATACACTAAGATTGGACTGTTTCTAACAGTAATAACTCAACTTGACTAAATTGAATACTTTTCTGCCATCAAAATAGTCCAATGTCAAACATCTGCCACCTCAACACTTAAGTTTGAATGTACACTCTTCAACTCTTTCCAGATGTGGACCTGTTAGAAATCACTGAACAGACTGGCCCCTTGAATGATGCCACAGTTTTATTGGTTCAGTAAGTCCCTTTTAAGTATAAGCCCACAAGCCAGACTGGGTGATTGATTTAGTGAAACTGATCAATCAACCAGTCTTGACTGTTGTTTACATACAGTACCAGTGAAAATGTGTCCAAACTTTGGACTGGTACTGTATATCATACAAAGAGATTGCTATGTAACTGGTGTGTGTGCGTGTGTGTGTGTGTGTGTGTGGTGTTGTGGGATTGTCAAGTTGAACTACACAATCATTTCCAGCTGTCGTGCGTATTCGATGACCTGCTGTGCCAGCTCTGTGGATGGGATGGTCACCTCTTCTGTCCGCTGCTGCTGAGTGCTGAAGGAGTAATACCCATCTGAGCTCTGAGTCCAACCCCTCTGTAAAGCAAACACACACCAGATCAGATTTCAACGATGAAATACTATTCAACACAACAACTTTGGGAAACCTGACAAGTACGTAAAAGGATGAACATATTGTGAACAGTTCAATCTAGAACAGGAACCAACCTTTTTGGCGTACTCTGTCATCTTCTTTGGCGAGGAGAAGAAAAGTACCCGTGTCGCTTCGTTGAACTGGATCTGCTCATATGCCTTCTCTATGCATCCGGCAATCTCATCACTGACATGAGACAGACACAAACAGGTTAGCCGTATATCCTTCGTCTAAAACTGGGACAAGCTATAGCTATGCCATTTTGAATTGGTAAATTAATCGTTGAGAATCTTAATTTACAACTAAATAGAAATATTAAACCTCCCACCCCCTTACCGAATAGTGTCAAGCAGAATATCAATAAAGAAAGTGTAGCTCTCAGCAGGGATGTTTCCCTTCGCAAGAAACACCTTGTTGTAGCTTCCTTCCATCAGGTACTGAAAAGAAAGAACATCAAAAGGTGAATTCCAATTTAATAACATCCAAACTGAAAATGTTTTTAAATCGGGCATCTAGAATCGTGTGGGGGGTGCACCTGCTCAAGAGAGACTGGGTGCCTGATGTAAACGTTAGTCTGGATGTCTCGTGCGCTCAGTCTCTCAAGCTCGGTGTGGAACTCTGACACCCGGTTCTGCGACAGCAGGAAGAGAAGGTTCAGGCCCAGTAGTTGGTGCATGTAGGCCGACTCTGGCAACTCATCTCTACACAACAGTGGAGAAAAACAACGCGGGTATTAGAAATCCGACACCGGGACCACAGATCACACGTTCATGGAAAGAGTTGAGTGGAATGATCAAATCAGACCCTGCTATGAATGAGCTGTATTACTTGTAATCAAAGTAGTAGCACTTCAGCTGAGCCATGTATCTCTCAAAGGAAGGGATGTCTTTCTTAAGAATACTCCACAGGGCACCAATCTCCAGAACATCACCTGCAAATACATATCAAACTATGAGTTGAGGCTGCTTCGGGCTGTATGCCCAGCTAGCCAAAGCATCAGTGCTCCTTAAAGCAAGTGATTAATTTATTTATAACTAGTTGAACGATCAAGCTGAGTCAAGATATCGACTATTGATAGTTACAGTTGGTTACTAGAATGGACAAACTATTTTTAGTTTAGTCAACAGAGTTTTAACAGAGCCAAAAAAAATTGCCTTGGAAATAACATTTTTATCCGTTTTAAACTCACGAGCTAGAATAAGCTGCTGTTTAGTGAGCTTGGTCCCAGTTGTAGGCAAGAAGTTAAGTTCCAATAATGAGATCTGCAAAAACAAAAGTATTAGGGGAGGTATTGACAGGAAAAACACGTATAGAAACAGCTAGCTAGCTAGCTAGCCTGCTACACACTGTTAAGTTCCAGTGAGGGCTCTGTCTATTGACTGTAAAGTACAGTTCCGTGAAAGACCATCATAGAGAGCACTCAAGCGGTGACTTTGTTTTAATCAATATTGCTGTTCCCAATGTATGCAGGTTTAGGTGAAATGGATAGACATGCAATGAGATTAAGCATTACGAACATTTCGTAAACAGAAACGTTCTATGACTACAGACTGTTCCCTTGCAATTTCAGGGAATAGTCTGAGCCTAATGAGTAGCTATGCTAGCTAATGCTACGGTAGCTAGCTAGAGCAGTCTTCAGCTAATAAAATCACAGATATGACTGCAAAATTATTATTTAAGGCATATAAAAAACAAGCTTTACCTTGAGCTTACTCAAAATGTCTCCACATTTGTTCAGATTTGGATTTTTCTTGTTCCATTCCGTTTTCAGTGTTTCATACAGCCCCGCGGTCTCTTTCAACATAGACGCCATGGTGATTCTGCAAAATGTACGACACCGGCCGTATAGAATACGGCTTGTGATTGTCGTAAACCCCAGCTTCAGCCAACTACTGTTGCTAAGGTAACATCTGCTTCTTCTTTGTAAAAATGTCCAGTCACAATGTTGAATAAATGTATTTGCTGCCACCTACAGCTCAGAGCCATGGCTCTGCTACAGATGAATACCACCCACCAAAAAGTGTGTACACAAATCTATCCGCCAGAGAGCGCCCATTCGACGTAAAATATTTAATGTAATTTCAGACCTTTTCCCCACATGATGGGTGAGGAATTCCCCGAGTAAACACCCTGTGACGTATGAGGGGTCCCCTTTTTAGTAGGATCTGGCTGGGGGGTTCCATCCGTGGGATAGTCCTGCCTGTGTTATATCTTTTTGACGGATGTGTGAGTGTATGTGGTGAGCCTGGTACGGTCTTTCGGCTACTGGCTGTATGGTACTAGACATACTATTTTCCAAATTGCAGAAAACAAGTCACTTAATTATTTGGAAGTAAATGTATGTTGTTTATAGTTTTGTATTATAATCTTGCGTGTTTTACTTGTGCATGTCATTGTCAACATTCCTCTGGGAATAAAGACATTTGATCTACATTGTTAAGTTGGGAAGGCATTTTGTTTTGTGTGGTTGAGAAATGCTCATGGGGAAATAGTTACGGTTATCTATGGGAAGACTTCAGCTGTACTGACAGTCCTTGGCAAGTAGCAGTCTGGTAAGCTTTAGACGCTTGCAAACTTTTCACAGTCAGTAAATGCCAATAAGTAGACATGTTATTTCTCCGTCTCTACCTCCCTATCGCTCTAACCATCTTTTTCTTCTCTCCCCGTCCCTCTCTCTCACCCTTTCTCTCTCTCTCCCTCTCTCCCTCTCTCTCTCTCACAAACACACAGGCACTCACACACACCAAACAGAGGGAGGTCTTTACTCATGTTCCTAAGGAAAACTCCAAATAGGGGGATGTTGTTAATGTCTGTCATAAAGGTACAGTGTCTAAATCCTGTGCCCGAGGAAACTTAGCGGACCAGAGAAAAGGAGATATTAATAACTATGGCCAACCCACCGCATTCTTCACATGTGAGTCACACAGTAAAGCAGAGAGCGGGGAGGAATGGGGCGGATTGCCTCTGTTTCTCATTTGTGTTTCTTTCCATGGAGGAGTGGAAGAGGGAGGCAGGCAGGGAAACCTCCCCTCCCTGCACAACCTTGAAAGACTCTAACACATACGTACATGCTCTCTGACCAGGTGCACTTAGACCAGTGGGTGTACATTGAGTGTAAACAAAAACTAAGACCTAATGACATGGAGTACTGGTTGGTGAGCATGATGCATGTTTGACCAAGTTGGCCCCAAGAGATTAGGTTAAAAATTTCAGTTTGGTTTGTCTGAGAGAATGAGAGAGAGAGAGAGAGAGAGAGAGAGAGAGAGAGAAGGGGGGTGGGGAGAACAGAAAGAGTGACACAGTGGAAGAGTGCTTATGTGTATGTGTGTGTGTGTGTGAGAGAGAGAGATAGAGAGAGAGAGACAGAGAGAGAGAGAGAGAGAGAGAGAGAGAGAGGAGCAAGAGAGATAGAGAGAGAGATAGAGAGAGAGACAGAGAGAGGGAGAGAGAGAGAGATAGAGAGAGAGAGAGAGAGAGACAGAGAGAGAGAGAGAGAGAGAGAGAGAGAGAGAGAGAGAGAGGAGAGAGAGAGAGAGAGAGAGAGAGAGAGAGAGAGAGAGAGAGAGAGAGCAAGAGAGAGAGAGAGAGAGAGAGAGAGAGGAGAGAGAGAGAGAGAGAGAGAGAGAGAGAGAGCAAGAGAGATAGAGAGAGAGACAGGAGAGAGAGACAGAGACAGAGAGAGAGAGGAGAGAGAGAGAGAGAGAGAGAGAGAGACAGAGAGACAGAGAGAAAGAGAGAGAGAGAGAGAGAGAGAGAGAGAGAGAGAGAGAGAGAGAGAGAGAGAGAGAGAGAGAGGAGAGAGAGTGAGACCACTGGAAAATGGTGGTATGGAGTTTTGGCAGGGCAGACTGTGACTCACTGTTCATCCAGCCTGTCACTAGGAGACTAACTGTGCTGTGCTTGCTTGAGAAAGAAACAGTCTGTGTGAATGCAGTGAACCTTTAATGGAAATATAATTTGGTTTTAAATACTCTATGCAGCTATGTGGCTTATGCATATGACCAATAACTAAATATTGACTACATAAAAAGTGAGTGTTGTATAGTTTTCTACTGAAATTTATCCACCTTCAATTGAATGAAAGAAAGCTTGAAAGAATTACTTGAGGATGACAAAGGCACAGTTGTAGAAGTTTATTTGGTATTGATAATTGACATAAGAGCTGTTGGTGAAGCTGTGTACAGTAGTTGGTGAGATATTAATATATCACGTGACATACATTTATAAAAACAAAAACTGCTTTTGCTTTTGTGCATACAAAAAGAGCAATAATTACAAAATCTCAAAGAACTGAAAAAAAGTGAGTCACACAAAAATACATACTATGTTGCTTGTGGAGAAGGAAAATGGTGTGTCAAGGGAATAAACCAAGACACCCTTTTGAAGTGCATTCAGGTTATAGCTTCAACCAACATCTGTCAGTCTGTCAGAGTTATGAACATCTCAAAATTGAAAGAGCAAAGCATATTACAAAATCAGAAAAATTGATATTTCTTTCTTTCTTCCTGTTTTTCTTTCTTTCTTGCGTTTCTCAATACAATCTAAACTAACTAAGCTATGATCCATGTGAAAACATGGAAATGACCAGTACATCAAATGACTGAATAACTGAATATAGGCTATTAATCTACAAACAAAATGTGATCTTGCATGCGACTGTTGTAGCAATAAAAATGTAAACATTGTAGGAATGTTGCTTGTTAAACTAATGGACCATCTTAGCACTAAACTTTTTCTAACGAACACTGTCAGCTGACAGAAAGTTTGCTACAAAAATAAAATGGATGACTGCTAAGAAAGGTTTTGCAAACCTATTTTGACAAAAGAATATGAAGACTATCCTGGACAAAGGAACATGGAGCATGGGGAAGCCAAGGTAACTAGAAAGGAGAACAGGAGACTCTAATGGGAGTATAGCAGCCATTTGAAGGCTATTCTTTGCAGGCCCCTAGTAGCAGTGTTAAACAGTAAGTCTACGCATCAGAGCCTTTCTGCCTGCGTTTGGAGGGTGGGATGAGTCGGTTAGGCAGCTCAGGGGGAAGACCATGGCCCTCCAGCTTGACCTCGATCAGGTGGCTGGCCAGGGCAAACTCCTCATCATCCAGCATGCCGTCGCGGTCCACGTCCGACAGCTTCCAGATGCGTCCTAGCACCGAGTTGGGCAGCCTGGTGCTCACCATCCAGTCCTTAGCCTTGGTGCCACTCAGCTTCCCCTCGTTGGGCGCCAAGTTGTAGAAGATCTCGTCGTACTTGGGCTTGTCTTTTGTCACCACCCAGTCTTCCTCCTCTTCGCCGCCTTGCCCGTTCTCCTCGGCGAAGGGGTCTCCCTCCATGAAGGGCCCGGCGCGGGTCCCCATGAACGCCCCTCCCTGCACCCCCAGCTGCTCCCCAGCATCCAGCTCCTCCTGACGGAGGAGGGGCATCAGCTTGGAGATGTCGGTGGACAAAAGCTCGTCCAGGGCCGCCATCAGGCTGGGCTTGAGAGTCTTGAACTTGGTGAAGTCGTGGACCAGCAGTTGCTCCTGAGGTTGGGAAAGTAATGCGTCGTCAGAAACAAGGGCGTCATTCAGCCACCTGACCACATTACCTTCTCCGTAAAGACTGTGGCTCGATGAACACCTTCAGAGCCAATGCATTGATAGACTGTGTATCTGCGTCGCTAGACTGACCTGCATCTTGGCACAGTCTGGGAAGTCTCCAGGGGAGATGTGATGCTGCAGCTGGATCTTGGAGAAGATAACGGGCAGCTGGTAGATCAGGGTCTTCTTCTTGTTGTCCTTCCTGAAGACTGAGGGCATCTCCTGCTTCAGATGGCTGATGATGTGGGCGTGGACCTGGGAACAGAGGAAGGAACGTCAGCAACAACACTCTGTCTTCTAGATATATTCTAGATATTCTTGTAGGAGGGAGGAACGGATGGAGAGAGAGAGGAAGGAAAAAGAAAAGGCTCCGCGTCTACCCACCCTGACCAGCCGTGCCCTCTTCACCAGGTCGTTGAGCTTGCGTAGAGCCGCATTACGGGGAAGGTTCTGGATATCTGTAAACAGGTCTTCCTCCTCTAGCTCGAACAGCTTGCGATTGTCTGGGACCAAGAGTGGCTCTGACCAGAAGGACCCGATGTAGACTCGAAGGACCTCCGGGGTGCCAAACACCTTTCCCAGGGACCACATGAGGGCTCCGTACACGCGCATCAGCTGCTGGGTGTCCACCATGTCTGCCTTGTTCAGCACCACGCGCAGCTTGTCCTCGTTGCCCCTCAGTGCACCTATGGCCTCAGAGAACTCGTCGGAGATCTCGAGCTTGTGGGCGTCGAACAGCAGGATGATGCGGTCCACGCGCTCAGCAAACCAGCGCAACACGGCCGGGAAATCATAGCCTGTGGGAAAGGTTGAGGGTAAAAGTGACAAGTTGGACAGTTTGAATCTGACATGTCTCATGTCTCATGTCTCGTGTCACTCTCTCTCTCTCTCAAACACACAAACAAACATTCACAGACTAACACACACAGGGGGACAAAGTCCCTTCACACCTCTCGTCTTTCCCTTGTTCTTTTAATCTCTCTCTCCATCTGTCTGTTGTGCGTCCATCTCTCTACACAATCCTGCCTCCCGCTCGGCCTCGGGGATCATTCCCTCATGTATACACAGTAAACGGGAACAAACTAGACCTGAAGGAGAACACTCCAAAACGGAGAGGCTAAAATCCAAGAACACAATAAACTGAGAATATGCTCAAAAGTGGTTTTCTCCATCACTTTTCCTATATTATGATATCTGCTCTTGTTAGTTTCGCATGCACTGTGATGTGTGTGATACTGACTGGATAAAAAGGGTGGATGAACGGAGGAGTGGATGATAAGAGAATGGCAGATACTTCATGCTTGGAGGCATTTATCCTGATCAGTGTTCTTTTCCACATGTGTTGAAGGAATTTGTGGGAAGCTTTTGGCTGCGCTCTCCTTCTTCTTAATTACAACCATTGCTCCTCTCCTTACCCCAGAGAGTCGCATGCCTCTCCCTGCCCTTCTGCAGAGTCACACACTGGGACAGGTTGAAGCAACATGGTGGTCACATGGGTTAGCCAGGTGAGGGGGGGAAGGTGACGGAGGTTGTGAGCGGAGGTGAGGAGATGCGGCACCCCCACGCCCATGCCCCCCTCCGCCCCCCCCCTCCTCACCTTGTCCCTTGCTCTCACCTCGGCTCACTCTCTGCTTGGCCCCCGACAGGATGCCAGGAGTGTCGATGATGCTGATGCTTTCCAGGACCTGATTGGGCATCTGGGCGCACTGGAACCTGCGACACGGAGACACGTGAGAAAAGCATTACAGGCTCATCACGCTTCGCTGACGTAGGTCGGACACACATGCTGAGGGGCTCTGAGGTCAAACAAACATTCTGAAGAAACTGTCCCACTGACATGAATGGAAAGAATGCGAATCATGTTCAACATGGCTGTTGCTTATCATGGCACCGAGAGTGATCTAAGAAGCAGACTGAGAGCCTGCCGCACCCCTCCCTGTCGGCCTATTGTGTGGAACCAGGCCTCTCAATGTTGTGGGTTTCCTGAAGGAAAATGGCCACCAGTGCCAGAATCAAACAATACACCCCTGCTAATGATGTCGGACTTGGAACAACACCACCACTTCCTGCCGCAGAAGCGTTTAACGAGGCCACTGTTCCCCCAAGACAGGAAGTCAAAGGGAAAAGAGAGACGCAAACACGACCCACAAACACACTGAGCGTAGGTGGTGAGGGACTCCCCTGGAACACTGATGTCAGAGTTAGAGCGTTACAGGCAGCTCCGTATCGAGGGGAACTTATGGAGTGTTCCTGTCACCACTGAGGCCCACCAGCCCAGATGACTCCGCCCTGCCAATGGCAACTTCTCAGTAATTAATATGACCAGAGTGTGATAGGCAAACAGCGCTTCTATGAACCAGTTGCCAGAGTTTATATCAACGGAACAGTACGCAGGGAAGGCATCCCAGACAGTCCACACAGCCGAGGAGTGTCTCTGACACCCTCCTTGTCTCTGACACTTTCCGCGTCTCTGACACTTTCTCTCTGTCAGTATTTGTCTCTGATCTCATCTGTCTCTGCCGGGCCGAGGAGCCCTCTGACCTGGACTGAGATGGCACACATTGCAGCACCCCTCTGAGTAAATCAGCTTTCATCGCCCTGTCTTGTGATATCGCTGTCTTTCACTATTTTTCCACAAATAAGGCAAGTCCCTCCCCGCTCTGAAATTTGGCATGAAGACTCGAAATTCCACAGAGCAAAAAACCGACGCACTTTTTCTGTTATCTTTCCCCCTCCCTGTGGCTCTTGAGAGGAGTGTGTGTGTGTGTGTGGCATGTGTATGTGTGTGTAGGGGGAGGTGGGTGTGGAGTGGGTGGTTTGGGGTGATGTAGGGTGAGGGGTCGAATTGCTCTGCTCACTCATAATCTAAATGCTTTCATCTATATCTTGCATGCTCTCCTGGTAGGATCAGCTACACTGGGCCAATCAATCCTGTTCTCACCTGTTGAGGAAGGTGTTTCCAAAGGGGTTGAGTTTGCGGAAGGGCTTCATGGGATCCACGATCAGAGCGTTGCCTGGGATGACCCCCTCCACCTCTCCGTGCATGACCGCAGTGAAGCAGTCAGTGGTGGGCTCAGGCCCCACCCTGCTACCTGGGACATCCTGCTCCAGCAGGTATCTGACACACACACACACACACACACAGACACATACACAGCACTTCAGCTCTGGAGCATGACACAGCCTGGAACATACTAAACTAAACTTCAATTGCTAAATCTGTGTTACTCACTTGATGAAGGTGGTCTTTCCTGTGGAGTACTGACCCACCACCAGCACCATGGGCTTGTTGTCAAAGTCTGCGTCCTCAAGGCTGAGGGAGTGGAAGTCATTGAAGCCGTAGTACTCCTCCAGGGGCAGCAGTTTCTTCCGGTACAGGGACTTGAGCCCCTCGGTCACAGTGCGAATCACCTCAGGAGTCTTCTTCACATTCTTCCTCCCCCACCGTGACATGTTGATGGACTAGAAGAACGGGAAGGGAGCTAGGTGGTATCTTAAATGATGTGTTTGTGTCTTGTGCCCCCTCTGTGTGTAAGGCTAGGGCTTCCTTCAAATGAAACCTTGGAATGGCTTTAGGGGTTTCCTGTATTTATGTGAACTTCGCTCACTTATCCTCTGCTTCCAAAAGGGACAATGGGCCTTGTGTCTGTCTGTAAAGGGACGTTTTGTCTTGACCTTCTGTCGAAAGTCACTCTGCTGGCTTCTTGGATTCTAAGAAAGAAAAAACAAAACCAACCATCAAAGTTTAGAGTGCCTGTATAGGGACAGCAGAATAAACAACCAAGTTCAGAGGCCTGCTTAGCAAGGAGGTGTGCAGTTACTTTTCCTATGAACGTGGAATCTGGAGAGACTTTTAGCCCACTGAGAAAGCACAGTGCATTGTCAGTGCTTGCCTGGAAAAGTTGGCTGTTCGTCTGTGGAAAACACCCCCCCCATCCCAGCGTACAGGCACAGCTCATTTCCTTACATTGAAATTAGTAAGATGTTCCCCCCAGTTTTCCAGGGGCTGTTCGCAGCGGAATGTCAAAAGAGTGACAGATCATTCTTCATTCAGTGAAGAGCTGCTGAGAGGTTTTGCGGTAGATACGCAGCACCACACACACAGATAGTTGCACATGCACAGACACATTCTGTCTCTTTCATCCAAGGACTGTTAATCACCCCTGCCTACGCCCGCAGCACCATTAGATCAGGTATCAATAGTGCAGTAATGTCACAGTGTGCGATGTGGAGAACCATCTGGATAAAAGATTGCAGCTCTTTTCCTTTTTTATAAAAACAAATGAAAGGGGAATGAGGGGAAAGATAAGGATCAGCCACACATCAGCAGGCGTGAAATCATCTGTGGCGAGACACTCACAATCGCAAACCTCATTTAAACTGAAGTACACTCTCTGCCCGGCAAGAGAGTCTGGAGATGTCACAAGATAAATGAGCCAAGAGGGGTTTGTCAGAATGGCAAAGGCCGGAGATGGATGAAAAAGGGGTTTGGCTTGGCATAGGGTTTGTGCAACATGAGGCATAAGACAGTTCTCTACTGGGGAGAATGACTCCTGGTACAGCATTGGGATCTGATTCAACAGAGCTCCTATGAGTAAAGCTCATGGCTTGTGCCAGGCTTGGAGTTTAACTCCCAAACTTGAAAGATGATGGAAAATGCCTTGTGGGTTTTGCACACCACAATTGCAACAGTCCTGCCGAGCTGGATCGAGTTATCGTTCTAGAACATTCAAAACAGAATACGTGAATACGTGTCAAAGTGTTAGTTTTTGATCAACACATTTTTTTTGCTCAGGGTTAACATGCACATCAATTATCCAACTTGTTTACAGAATGAACGGAAGGGCATAGCAGTGGAAAAAATGACATGGGAGAGCTCTTGCTAAGTCTTACATCCAAAACTTCCTGCTTTACTGATGAAACACAATCAAGACTTCCTTTTTTCCATTATCACAATTTCCATGTGACCCTTTTGATATCAGGTAAGATAGAAAAATATCTGTATTTTCACATTAAAGACAACAGAATTACACTTCAAGAACACCTCTAGAATATATATATATATATCTCTATATATATAGAGAGATAAACGGAAATAAGTTTGTACCTGGTAATGGTTTCCACGCACTTCAATCTCTCCTCTGCCTTCTGGAGTCTGGAAAAAAAACGTTTGAACTCGAGGACGAGAGCTAAAGGAACCTCCTGGATGGGCTGCTGCTACACGTACAGGTTCACTTATGTCAACAAATATGAGCCCTCAGCAGAGAGTCAAAACACGAAATCACTGCAGGACAGTCCTCCTCCAGGGTTAAATACGTTTCAGCTGAGCTCCAGGTCTGCCAACGGTCCTTGAGCTGCTAGCAGGGGACACACTGAAACACAACTGTTCTCCTCCTCCTCTCTCTCCTTAATGCACCTCCTCTTCCAGGGATGCCTTGTAAGTGCTCTGGGGAAAACCTTAAAGCCTTGCTGCGTAGGGACGGGATGAGACCTTGCATTCATAGAGGTTAGGGTGTGTACATACGGGGGGGGGGGGGGGGGTGTTAGGGCTGAATAAATGATTTGGGTGGAGTCAGTTCCTTCAAGCTAGGTGGCATAACTCCACACAGACATCCTCCTCCTCTTTTGCCTGCATTCCCCGTTTGACGATATGCTACGGTTGTTAGGGACTACGGTTGTTAGGCACTACGGTTGTTAGGCACAATGTTTGTGGTGGATCCCAGTTTGACTTTCATCATTCTTTTTAGACCACATGACTCATGAAACAACACTGCATTTAGAGAATCGTTCGCTTTCCCCCCTCATCACTCTGAACCCTCTCGCTCCTCCCGAATCCTCTGAACTCTGGAGCTCGATAGAACCACACATTTCCACCTCCACACGCCACCTGGTGGCCATCGGACACATTGCAGTGTTCCCCACTGGAATGAGCTCACGGTTAAACATCTGTTGGTCTGATCTTTGACCGTGCAGTTATGTTACCCATAAGCAAACACGAGGGAATTAATAAAACATACATGTGATGAATGTTTCATAAAAGAAGCAAGGTTTAATTTACAGTTTTACTAAATGTACATTTCTTTTGAAAAAGTGTCATTATACACAATAAATACAATACAAAATTAATCTGTAATACTATACTTCGAATTTTCTTACGGCCTTTTATCTCATTCTTGTTTTTTTTACATTATTATTGTTCTTTTTTCAATGTCATTGCTCTCGCTGTATTTGAATTGTCCACCAGGCGACAGAAGGGGAAGGGGCTGGAGGATTGACAGTGTGACAGGGAGAAATTAGGCAAAGACTGATAACAAAGGAAAAAGATCAACAATTAAAGACTGGCCTGGCATCGGTTGACAGATATGCATAATGTCCCAAACCTGGCAAAGTCAGCAACAAAGGTGTCTAAAAAAAAACATGTGCCTGGAAAATCAATGACGTTCAAACCAAACAAAAAGAGAGTTTTAGCATGTCAATTTCATCAATACATGTTCATTTTACACCTTGTTACAGTAATACAATTCTCAAGAGCAGCCACAAAGTAAACCACTTCACTATAAATCCAGCAGGCTCTGGACGGTACATCTAATCAGTTATATGCAACATGTATATGAAATGAAAAATGTGAACAGCCTGGTGGGAGATTTACAGACTAAACCAGAGTATGTTTCCAATGTTACGCATCACGCTACAGGGAAAGAGAATGAAGAAAGACGTGATAAATGGGATCTCTAAACCAGGTCAACCTCTCTCTCCCTCCTTTTCACCCTCTCTCTCCCTTCCCTCTCTCTCCTCTGTCCCTCCCTCCCCCTCCTTTCTCTCCCTCCCTCTCCCCCCCCTCTCTCTCCCTCCCTTTCCTCCTGATCAGGGTAACCCAGAGGGCAGCTGGAACCTGTGAGCGATGCTGCGTGTTCTCAGCTCCTCTGTGGGCAGCTGAAGAACAACAGACCGTGGAGGGTGGGGTGGACCGGTGCCAAAAGCACATGACAGATGTCACATGACAGAGGAATGTAGAAGAATGCAGGGAGAGAAAACAAAGCGCAAAAAATGAGTGGCTCTTGACAGTAATAACTTCCGACCAACTCATCTTGTT
Organism: Hypomesus transpacificus; assembly: GCF_021917145.1. NCBI lineage: Eukaryota > Metazoa > Chordata > Actinopteri > Osmeriformes > Osmeridae > Hypomesus > Hypomesus transpacificus. The sequence goes on along the minus strand of NC_061074.1, from coordinate 8,488,114 downwards.
TCCTGACCGTAGAAGAGAAGAGCTCACAGTTGCAGCTTTAACATTCTGACTTACCACACAGACGATGCAGAACAGTTGCCTCGCCCACCCCCCCCACCCCAACCGCCCCCCCCCCCCCCCCAGCCCCAGCGAGAGTACTGAGTCAAGTAGTAAACGACAAAGAAATCTTTTTGGACAATTCAAATGGACAAACTAGGCCGACACAGCTCAGCAGAGCACAGTGATTTTGTTCAGAATGTCCCCAGTCTGTCTGTGTGTGTGTGTGTGTGTATCAGTCTGCCCTCAGGCTGAGGGGCTGTTATCTGCTGTGAGTCTGGGGCACCAGGCTGCCGTTGTGACCGCGACCGGTGGCCAGGGAGGCAGACGACGACGAGGGGGGGACTGAGGGTCTGTGGGACGAGGGCCCTGAGGCGCCTGGCCGCTGGTGGTGGTGGTGGGGCCGGGAGCCGCCACCTTTACTGCCCTGACGGGCGGACGGCCCCTGCTGCAGGTTGAGGATGCTGTCGATGGCACTCTGCAGGTGGTCGGTCAGAGACTCGTCGGGCGGGCTGCCGCTGGAGAAGCTGGCATTGTCCATGTCCATGTCGGGGGAATCGGACTTGCAGCGTTTGGCAGGAAGGGAAGAGTCCCTGGTGAAGGAGGAGTCAGCCGGGGAGGGGGGCCCGGGGGCGTGCTGGTCCATCCGAAACGGCCCACCTTCCCTCTGTCTGTTTTTACTGCTGACCCTCTTGTACTTCCCCGCATCAGCACCGGGGTCCGCTTTCTTCGCCTCCCTCTCCTCCTCCTCCTCCTCCCTGTCGGAGCGCCGCTGAGGCTGCTGGGGGGCTTTGACGCCGCGGGCGAAGACGTGGCCCAGAGCGTCTACCGAGTTCCCCAGCCTCCCCCCCTCGAGGCCTGGCTCAGCGTGTGGCTGAGAGGCCTCTCTACCGCCTCTGTTCTCCAGCTTCACGCTGGCTATCACAGTCCTGTCCGAGGCCGAGGGGGAGGATGGCGTCTGGGGTTTGGGGGGAGAGGAGACAGGCCTGGGGTAGGGCAGGCTGTCACCCCCTCCCCCCGGTACACCCGGACGGACGCGGGGGCTGATGTTCTCCCGGTAGGTCTTCCGCAGGGGCAGGCGACACGTGGTCTGGGGCGGGGTCGCCGTGGAGGCGGGGTTGCGTTTGACTCCGCTGACGTCGTGGTGCTCTAAAGTCCCGTTCATCTGAGCCATGGAGGGGGCGGAGGAGGACGTGGAGGAAGACCAGGGGTGGGAGGAGGAAGAGGAGGAGGAAGAGGAGGAGGAGGGGGGGGCAGTGCTGGGGGGAGCCTGGCCTCGCTGGGGGAGGCTGGATTGTGTGGTTTCTACAGAGGTTGTTGACGAGGAAGCAGCACTACAGGTTGGGGGAGGAGTCCTGATCACAGTAGTGATGGAGGGGGCTGCAGGGCTGGCCTTCGCTAGGGGCTGAGGTGGAGGCTGGGGCTGGGTGTTGTGTTGGGGCTGAGTGTGGACCGGGTCCAAGGCGGTGTTGTGGACCACCTTGCTAAAGCCCGCCTCCTGTTTGATCTTCAGCTTCAAGCCGATTCGCCGGCGGGCCTCGTAGGTCTTGATGGGCGGTTTGCTAGTTCGCTGAGGGAGAGCGTCGTCGTCGTCGGCCAATCGAGAGGAGGAGTAGGACGACGAGGGAGGCGGGGCGCGGCTGAAGGATGAGCTCTGCCTGGCAGCCTCAGACGCCGGGGGTTTGACCCCTGGAGCAGGGGCCGGGGAGCAGCTACTGGACCAGGACACCGAGGCCCCACCTCCAGCCTGCTTTATCACCAACCTGGTAGAGGGGAAGTGGGACGGGGGCGGGGCAGGGGTCGTGCTGGGGGCAGGGGCGGGGCCCGGGGGCGGGACCGGGGGAGCAGCTGTTGGGGTAGATCCCGTGGATACAGGAGGGGGCTCTGTTCTAGCCCTCCCAGAGCTGAGGCCAGCAGGCAGGGGGGGCTGGGAGGACACGGCAGACGCACTCTCCAACATGCGCGAGTTGGCAACATACTCCTCTGGAGAGAGAGAGACAGAAAGAGAGACAGAGAGAGACGTACAGAGAGAGAGGTACAGAGAGAGAGGTACAGAGAGAGACGTACAGAGAGAGAGGTAGAGAGAGAGACGTACAGAAAGAGAGGTACAGAGAGAGAGACAAGAGAGAGACAGAGAGAAACATCATCATTAGGGGGGGGGGCTCAGTGGTAGAACATTTGACTGCAGATCATTTCAGGTTCAAATCCCCCCATATATTTCGCTTTGAATAAAAGCTTGCCAAGTTTGCTAAAACAAATGCATTATATTCCAGGATGGAGAGTTTAGAGAGTGTGGGCTTTCCCAGGGTGTAGGTGGAGGTACCTGGTCTCTCCTTGGCCAGAATCCGGTCCTGACCCAGGGCGATCTTCTCCTCCTGGATGAACATCCGGTCGATCATCACCATCTCTGCCGAGGGACCCAGCCTCTGCTTGTATTCCAACAACAATCACGGGTTAAATACGCGTCACGGCCAGGTGGAACCAAGGCCGAGGAACTCGCAACTTGTAAACTTACTTTGGATTCCTCAAAGAGCAGGTGGCGGTACTTGTCGATCATCGCCTGCGTTCGCTTCAGGAGTTGACTGGAGACGCTCTCAAACTCATCGTCCACTGGGGAGGAAGAGAGGGGAGAATGTGGTCAGACTTGGGTGTGTGTGTGTGTGTGTGTGTGGGGGGGGGGGGGGGGTGGGGGGGTAGTAGAGGCAGAGGGGGGCTGGGGAAGCAAGGGGAGGCTTGGGGGGTTACCTCTGCGGTAGTCGTGGGGGGAGGACGCGGTGCCCTGGTAGAGGTGATAAGGCAGCAGTCTGTGCAGAGTGTCCTCGAAGCAGCGGAACGGAGCGCTTTGGTCTGGATACAGAACGGACCCCTGCTGCTTCCTAAGCTGCTCCAGCATCCTGCACACGCACACACACACGACAACCTTTTCAAACATGTCGATCGAACTGGGATTTACATCTCATTTGCGTTTGTCACTTTAGTTACGTCATACGAGAAACACAAACTATCACTAGGTCTGATAACCAAGGCCTTGCTCTAAAACGCAGGTCTAGCAGCAAACACAGTAAACGCAGCTGAACCCAAACACACCTGGCTTCCTTGCTGGGCTCCATGCAGAAAGGCATCTTCAAAGTTGTCGTCTGTGACAAGAGTGGGAGAAAAAAGACAACATCAAGACCAGACTAAAGAACTCATCCACCGTGCCTGACCCCTGACCCCAGGCCTGCTCTGCACCCAGGTCGTCCTCACTGTGACCTCACCTTGCTCTGGATGGGACCAGCGGCCAGTGGACGGAGCCGTCCCCAACACCTGAATCTACAACCCAGCTTTCCCCAGACACCCCTCCCACTGAGCTGACCCCTCCCACTGAGCTGACCCCTCCCACTGAGTTGACCCCTCCCACTGAGCTGACCCCTCCCACTGAGTTGACCCCTCCCACTGAGCTGACCCCTCCCACTGAGTTGACCCCTCCCACTGAGCTGACCCCTCCCACTGAGCTGACCACACCCACCTTTGGCTGCACCAGGACAGGATGGGGAGGGGGGGGGGGGAGACGGGAGGGTCAGAGCAGTCATACTCTCTACATTCGATCCCACTGGAGGATGCAGTGGTCGTGGTGCTCACCTGTACAGATTGTGTAAGGCTGCCTGGAGTAACCACCTGGTTAACTGTCCCACAGGGTCCTTGGGATCCTGAGAATACCTGCAGGTCATTGGATGCTGAGGAGAGAAGTCGAAAACAGAAGTTGAAGAGAGATTCTTTCAAAAAGAGAGTTAACAGGCAACCAAGAGCTGGTTACACTGACAAAAACATTCGGTATTAAGTAGTACATTCAATGTTAAGAATGGTCATGTCTGACCTGTGATAGGGGTCTTGACGAGCACTGATGTCTGTTGCAAGAGTGGGGGGAGCTGGAGAGGTGTTCCAGAGCTGGCTGCTGATGTCAAACCTGGAGTGACAGGCACATCTTGCTGGGAGCCAAACGGAAGCTGCTTGGCCTGCAGGAGAATGTTCTGCTGGACCTGGGAGGAAGAATGAGGAGGAGGGTTCACTAACGCCCCCAGGCAGCCTCGCTCGGGGCGGTCAAGGACACTGAACTGGACACACATGGGCCAGCGTGTGAGGGCTCTGTCTGAGGGGGGGGGGGGGGGGGGGGGGGGCGCTGTTACCTGGTGCAGCTTCTCCAGCAGCTGCTTCTGCTGAGGCGAGGGCTGGGTGATGGTGGACAGCGTCTGGAGCTGAGCCGCTACCAGCTGCAGGTGGTGTTGCTGCTCGGCGGTCAGCCCCTGAAGAGGCACCTGGGCCTTCACCACAGTGCTGAGGGGGGGTGCCGTGAACTGGAACTGGGCCGGAGGGGCCTGGGGGGGCTTGGGGGAGCAGGAGGCGGGAGGCATGTCGGGCTGGAAGGGAGCGGGCTGCGAGGGCGGTCGAGCCTGGGGCTGCAGCTGGAGCTGGACCTGGATGTGAGCCGACGGGGGGTGCTGCTGCTGCTGCTGCTGGGGCTGAGGGGCCGGCTGGGGGGACCCGGGGAGCTGGTTGTGGACGATGAAGAGGGGGAGGGAGGAGGGTGTGCAGGAGCGAGATGGAGTCTGGGCCTGGGGCTGGGGCTGAGACGGGGGGCGGGACTGCTGCTGCTGGTGGTGTGGGGACTGGATGTGCTGACCCAGGGTGAGCGGGGAGGGGGAAGGCTGGGGGCTGTCAGCCAGGGGAGGGGGGGCTGTGTGCGTGGCAAGGGGCTGAGAGGGGGACATGCTCTGGATCCGCAGGGGCTGTGGGTGACCAGTGGGAGGAACCTGAAGACATGGGATCCAAACAAACAAGGAGACCATCAGAGATATAGCAAGGCCTCCAATCCAGAAACACAAAGGTCACACTAAATATTTGGACTGACACGTTTTTACAGCAGAATAACAGGAGGCAAGAGGACTTCAAGCACAAAACCACACACACACACATCTGCAAGCAGAAAGAGATTCAGTGACAAACAGTACCACAGATAACACTAAAGCTTGCAAAATTGCCTGTGAATAGTGTAGCAAATCAGATTGAGGTCATCACAACCTTGAATTGCAAGTAATTTGAGATAAAGATAACAGCATAAAAACATCATTATAACTGTATTTGGATAATAATACAGCTGCTCCTGTGATTAGCTAAAGGAAAACAGAGGGAACCAGCAAGGGGCGGAGGTCAGCAGGTCTGGGATGGAGCTTGTGTGATGATTGGAGGGTTTAGGGGAGCAGGTCAGAGCTAGTCGTTAGGGGGGGGGGGGTGAAAGCTGTGGATTTAGTTCAAAACAAGAGATCTAGGCTACTGTGCTAGAAGTAGGGTGTACCAGCTGGGGGTAGGGTGTACCAGCTGGGGGTAGGGTGTACCAGCTGGGGGTAGAGTATACCAGCTGGGGTAGGGTAGAGAATACCAGCTGGGGGTAGGGTAGAGTATACCAGCTGGGGGTAGGGTAGAGTTTACCAGCTGGGGGTAGGGTAGAGAATACCAGCTGGGGGTAGGGTAGAGTATACCAGCTGGGGGTAGGGTAGAGTTTACCAGCTGGGGGTAGGGTAGAGTATACCAGCTGGGGGTAAGGTAGAGTATACCAGCTGGGGGTAGGGTAGAGTTTACCAGCTGGGGGTAGGGTAGAGTATACCATCCTGAGTGTGCACAAGATGAAGGAGGGTCAGTGAGTTGACCAGATGTGCTCATGCAAAGAAAGATGTCTGAGAGACAGTGACAGGTAGAGGATTTAGGAGGATCATTCTAAAAGGCACAAACATGAGTCATTAGCTGAAAAACACCAGCGTGCTCACAGCCATAGATACCCACTCACTACATTAAGAGTCTGTTTAGCATCATGCATGGCAAAACAGTGAAACAGTGAGTATGATCAAGCCAACGTGCAGAGACACACAAACAGGCAAACAGCCAGACACGTTAATAATACCACAGTTGTACGTATGGACAAAGGACATGGCAATGGAAATGAGGCAGGATTTGGACACCATGCACCACCATTGTCAGTGTGGCAGAAAGAAGAAGGATGAAGAGGAGGAGGAAGATGAGAAGGGGGAGGAAGATGAGGAGAAGGGGGAGGAGAAGGAGGATGAAGAGGAAGAGATGGATGAGGAAGATGAGAAGGAGGAGGAAGATGAGGAGAAAGATGAGGAGAAGGTAAGCAGACCAAGTAGTAGTGACTTGGGGAGAGACAAGGCTGCAGGGACAGACGGCACCCTAACGCAGTGGCAACGACAGCGGCAGCAACAGGTGGGCGGGGCTTAGCATAAGGGGAAGGGGGGGGGGGCGTTTCTACCTGCTTTACCACTGTTGCCATGTGGGTGGGGCCAGGGGAGGGGCAGAGGCTGTGGCCCACCTGAGCCTCAGATACTAGGCCGTCATGGCCTGAGGGGGCCAGATCAGTGGTGCTGCTGCTGACGATAACAGACGCTGGTATGCCCACAGAGGGGGCGGAGTCATTCTCTGTTTGCTGGCGCTGGTCCTGACACAAGTATAATTACCAACGCAGGGGTGGGGGGGGGTAAAATAGTAAACCAGAGAGGTCAGACCAGGACATCACTCCGTGCAAGTTATCGTTCTTTTTTTTTATTTGCCAATGTTAACTGTTTCGCAGACAGTGTAAACAAGCAGCTGACGGAGCACACTGACCTGTTGCAGGAACATTTGCAGCGACTCTTGGCTCAGGATCATGCTTGAGCCCTGGGGGGTGAACAGCACCCTGCCTGGGCTGTGCTGGGCCTGGCCCAGCCCCACGGTGCTCACGGAGGACGAGGTGGACACAGACAAGGACGGAGAGGACGAGGGGACCGACACGGCCCCAGAGGAGGGAGCCGTCTGCATGGTGAGGATGGACGACTGCGTGTTGTGCTGCCCGGGGTGAGCCGCCTGCTCCGTGGTGCTCCCCAGCACGGTGACGCTCTCCCCGGGCTGGCCCTGGGCCATGACGGCCGCGCCGCCGCCGCTGCTGCTGGGGACTCCCCCCGCCTGGGGCTGCAGGGCAGGCTGCAGGCTGACGGCCGGGCTCAGGCCCTCCACCTGGCTCAGCATGGCCAGGGAGTTCTGGATGGGCATGCCCTGGATGACAGTCTGGGCATGGCCCGTGATAGGGTGGGTCTGGGTCTGGGTCTGGGCTATCGTGACAGGCATCTGGAAGAGAGTGGGGTGACCCATCTGGCCGGGCTGCAGCTGGATGTGTCCAGAGAGGATGTGGGCGGCGCCAGGGTGCCCCTGCGAGGCTAATACCTGGCTCAGGTTGATGTTCTGGTTGGCAGAAAGGATCTGGTTGGCAATGAGCTGCCCTCCGGGGCCCTGGCTGGTGATGATGTGGCCACCATGGTGCTGGGTCAAGATCTGGCCCCCTGCCTGCAACTGAGGCAGCAGGAACTGATGGTTCTGACCCTGCAGAACCGTCTGGGAGGGAATAACAATGCTACCCGATTGATTCAACAAGTGCACACTGAGAGGCTTGCCTGACGTGTGGGCTCCTTGCTGCTTGAACAGGGTCTGTTGGAACTGGGGGCCCTGAGACCCAGCCTGTGTGCTCAGGACAACATTAGAGCCTGGCTTGCCCGTCAGAAAGGCTACATTCTGAGCAGCGGAAACTGGGACTTGCTGCACCCCTAGAGCCTTGTTGGCATCATTTTGCAGGGGATGGGGCACTGGCTGCTGCTGCTGCTGCTTGAAGATTTTGGGTTGGATGGCTCCCCCTTGGGGGGGTTTGGGTTGGATGGGGGTTGGAGTGCGTTGGATGATCTGCATGATTTGGCCTTGCGCTTGTGCCTGGGGTCCGAGCCCCGCGCTCAGAGGGGTATTGCCGAAGCCCATGAGGCCAGCAGGAGTCGTCATAGTGCTGCTGGAGCTGCTGGTGCTGCTGCTGCTGACGCAGACAGCAGGTCCGTTTAAAGCAGGAGATCCCAGAGTGGCTTTGCCCCCTTGGATCAAAAGTCCCCCTCCAGAGCTCAGGACGGATCCTCCAAGCCCCGCCTGCGTCCCTGCGCCGGCGGCCTCGGGCCCCGGCTGGTGCAGCTGGTAGCCACCCATGGCTTTGGCCAGGATAGGCTGCCCAGACTGGTTTATAGTCATAACAGTGGGCTGACCCACTACTTGTATCTGTCCAATGCCCAAATGTCCAGACTGACTCCCATTAGGAAGAGCTTGGAGACTTGAAATCGGTTGAAGAGTTACATTTCCAAGGCCTACTTGTTGCATGAAGGGCTGAACACTTATAGCCTTGTTCATGACCTGGGACTGGAGCTGTAGGCCCTGATGAGCCAGAACTGATCCCAGCATGTCAGCCGTTGCGTTGGGAGGTGTGGCAGTGGTACTAGGGCCTGGCCCCGGGAAGATCGTTGTCGTTCCCCCGACACCCACTCCTATTCCTACACCGACTGCAGTGCCCCCAGCCCCAGACAGGCTGGCATCCGGTAGAGTCTGGACCACCTGTGCCAGGCCCGGTATGCCAAAGGATCCCAGGTCCAGCTCGGCCTCGGCCTCCTGTAGGCTCTGCTCTGTGATATTGGCTTCCGCCAGGCTCTGCTGCAGGATGTCACACGGCTCGTGATTGGTCCCGATGCCGTTGCTCCCGCCTTCCCCGCCACCCGGAGAGCCGCCCAGGATGTCATCGTCCTCCAGGAAGTCCAGGTCCACGCTGACTCTGGGCAGGCCTGGCGGCTCGCTGACGGACAGCTGGACGGCTGGCTGGATCTCGGGAACATGGTCCTAGGGGACAAGAGAGTCAAATTGAAGCCCGGTGACGGTGAGTAGTGAAGATGGCATGTGGAATGAAGAGGAATGGAGCTGCTGGTGACAGAAAGATGTTGACAAAGCAGGCCCCATGACCTTCCTGGGGTCACAACGGGGTCAACTGGAGCTTGGAGACGGTGGACGTATGTTATTGGGTGGGCGGGCGGGGGGGAGACGCATGCTACACATATGAAGGGAGACAGAAGGATGGGGGATGTTACTCACCCCAGCGGTGGAGAAGAACGAGCTTGAGGGGTCACTTGAGCCATCCAAAAGGTCATCAGTGTCCAGCTACAGACAGACATAGCCAGGATAGGACAGACAGGACACACCCAGGATAGGACAGACAGGACACACCCAGGATAGGACAGACAGGACACCACAGACAGCCCGGCAGGAGGGGAAACGCCACAAGGACAAGACAGAGGGGAATGCAGACAGGCCATCAAACAGAGTACAGCAGAAAGGACAGCACAGACCCGACGATCAACCAAAGATCGAAGACAAAGACACCGAAGTGAAAGTCAAAGTATAAAAAGGAGCAGAAACAAAAGGATAGTACGAAAACAAATATTGCAAGCATTAGATTAGTTTCTGTCCTTTTGTGTATTAATAAAAGGGGAAAACGGAGGGAGGAATAGAGTGCAATCAAACAGCACAGACACCCATAAGCAGAGGATTGAGAGAAGAACACACGTCTCCTGGGGGGGGGGGGGGGGGGGGGGGGGGGGGGGTAACGGGAGGTGGTATGTGGCCTGTGTGCTCCATGTTGTCACTCAGGCAGATATTAAAAATATCCATCCTACCGTTTACCCGGTTGGCAGGTACAGTTCCAGCCCTGCATAAATCAAAAGCGTTTGAAGACCTAGCAGAGGATACTCACATGGGTCTCTGATCCATGAAGAAAGTCGTTGAGTGCTTGAGGGTCACTGTGGGAGAGGGACATCAGTAAGGATTGGTCCAATGTTGTATCACACATGAACACAACCAACACATGTCTGGTGGGACACAAACTTACCAAATTACATCTAGCAGGCACCTGCCGTCTTCATCATCCATGTCAACTGTAAAACATGACAGACGAAAAGACAGTGTTTATAGTAGCACAAATAAGATGGACTTAGCAGGGCTAAACCTCCTTCACACCCACAAAGTTAGGTATGTTGTTACAAACTTAATCTCAGCCAAGACTGAGGCAGAAGTGAAGGGAGGAGAGACATTATTCTTTCCAGGTTTAGCCTAAATCCCTTAATGTGTCTGACTTAAAGCATGACAGACAGGAAAGGTTTACCTCAACACTAATACTAAATTAACAAATGTAAGTATATTGTTCACATTCTGCAATAGATTGATGGGATGTTGGAAGTGCATTGCTTAAAGGTGAAATGAGGTCAATCATAAGTGATGAGTATAAGCTAACATTCCTTAACATAGATTTTTGTAATAGATACTTTTGAAGTAATATCTTTCAGGGGTTTGCTATACAACAAAATAAGAGAAACAGAACCCGTTTCCAACAGTCTACCAAAAGCCATTTCTGACGAACACCCATGTTTCACCGAATTCTCCTTATTTCCTCCTTATTTTCCTAAGTCTACAATGAAATAGTTCAGTAGTCAAAAAAAACAGAATAAAACGGCTCATAATCAAGCAAAATCATCATGCAAATAAAACAATAGTTTGGAAAAAGATAAGTGAATTAAGAACATAGTACAGCATCCAATCAACAGCAAACTGAATCGGAACCCTAAGTGATCAGCTGGCTAAATATAGTATGAAATAGTACACATTACGCCGTATATTGGTGGTGTGTATTCTTAAGTCATCAAGTCACCAGACAATAAAGAGCTGCTGCAATCCCGCATTTTTAAACACTAGATTATAAACACCCAATCATTACTTATACCTATGGCAATACAATTACGTTTTGATTAATCAAGAGAGTAACACAACAGAACGTGAAAACGCGGGGTTTTGACCCATGGACTATTTTTGTTGTCTGTGACTAGCTAGCTTTATTACCAGCCCATACCAACCAACCAAAACAAGATGCGTAGCAAACCTCTTTTAAGAATAAAGTGGGCTTAAAACATGAGCACTCGGCGCTCCGACAGCTCATCCGATTGTATCCCAAATTGCCGCTCTTACGAAGGCAACGTTCGTAGCCATTACATTGCAATGAAGAAGTGCTGCGCAGGATATGAATGGAGGGATACTGCGAAGCGACTAGAGAGCTAACCAGCTAGCATTGCATAGAGCTTATAATGCATAAAGATCATAGCTATACTCCACGCAAGCTAATGTTTTGCAGCTTACCGCTTCACTCTAAAATTGTGTGTATTCATCTCACAATTCGATATCCGCTAATCATCCTTGTTTTTGAAGCGGGTCGATATAACCAGCTTGATAGTCTTCAATTACGTTAGCTAACGGTAGCTAACTAGCAAGCTAGCTTTGGTTAGCTAAGGAGTCTTGCTTACGGACTATCAACATTTTGTGTTGATTCAGACGCAGCCAATACATCTGACATTCAACACAAATCATGACCCGATAGGGTTTATCAAAACATTTGCATTGCACGCTTGCATTTAAGCAGAATTTACAATAGGCAGCAATATGCTTGCTTTAAATGCAATTGCGTAGCTATCTTTGCAAGCAAAATATGAGTTAATGTTGGAATACTCTTGGATCAGGGGGGTATGCTTGGGAATTCGTTGGAAAATGAGTATGTTTTCCTGAGCGTGCAGGACTACAGCATTTGACCCTGGAAGATGCAAGGTTTGGCATCTGCCTGCAGTATGCAAATGTTACAGCTTTATTATAGTTATTCTGATTAATAGAGAAATTGCTACATTGTAGCAAACTCACCCGAGACGATTGAGGTGCAGGTAGCGCGGGGTCTCCAGGACAGCCTCGCACGGGCTTCCATACAGGACCCAACTACAGGCAGGAAACTGAAGACCATTGCATTTGCCTGACCAAAAACATTGATAGAGTGTTTCCATATCTCGTTACAATAAGTCTAAGAAGACTCTTTCTTCGGCTATACTATGTTTGGCCTGATGACTAGGATTATCCATTATCGATGTACTTTCCCTAACTACATTTGTTTTGGTTTTCAAAGTGGCTCAGTCAATTCAACTCACATCCTCCCGCAGGTTAATTATATTCACAAAGTTACTGCAATGAATTTAGCTTTGGATTCAATTGGTTTATTTCAAATTTGGAAAGAGTGGACTTCCAATGTATAAATACTGATTTGGACCAATATTGATCAACCACTTAACTTACTACACATCAACTTAATTTCAACATATAGTCTTCTCATGCTTTTTACTGACATCCGCCGGTGATCAAAAACTGAAATAAATATTCTGAAATATCCGATACTAATATCCACGATAGAGCCATCTGATCCACTCTTTAGAAATGTATCACTAAAACAACAGGCAGCAGGTCCGTCAAATTCGTCATATCCCACCCCACGTGACATAGGTGATGCCAACAGTACAGTGAGTGAGTGCATCGGTTGATACTTTTTTGTAGATTCCCAGATACCCGCTTGTTATCACTGTAAAGTAATATTTGAAATACAGTATACCACAATGGATAACTCTGGAAAAGAAAAAGAAGCATTGGTTCTAATGGCTGAAGCTGAAAAAAAGGTTAAATCTTCCCAGTCGTTTTTTGGGGGTCTTTTTGGGTAAGCGTTCCATTTCTACTTGCTAGCTAACTAGCTTTCTTTAGACAGTAGGCTAACCAACGTAATCGAACTTGCTGTTGTCAGCTAAGAAGGTGGAGAGCTACTTAACTTATAGACTATACAATTACAGAGGAACTAATTGACATGATTGTGTCATTACATCAGTGTAAAAAATATGTTGGGTTTAGCAAATTGTTGGATTTGTGCAACTGATACCCTCGTTAGCATGACAGTCATTTGGTTTGAGTGTTTTCGTATAGTGTTCCAGGGCCGCCCGGTGTCGTGGTGAGGTAATGCGTTGTTGACAAAGACTCATATGCCATCAAAGTTTCAGGTCCCGATGACCTGGGTGTTGACAAGCCATTGCCCTTTTAATACACAAAACGAGGTGTCCTATTAGCTAGCTACACACACTTGTTAACTTATAAGTATTGGCTAGTAAGTAGAATTAGCATACTTGTGTTTTGTCTTGCAGTTTTTGTACACTAACAACTAGCTAGCCTGTTTAGATCATTTCTCGAAAGGTGTCTTTTGTTTGTTTTTCCTCGCTGATACTTAACTTACAGCTTAAATTGCTTGCTTACTCACTTTCAAGCTAAACCTGTTATACGGATCCCAAGTCGAGTCTACAGGAGGCTAGCTACAGTAGTTGTGTCAAAACACGATTTCGAAATATGTCACCATTTATGCCGTAGACCTGATGACCCAGCAGTCGGGTAGCAAAAAAAAAAGCCGAAGTGTAAATCACTGTCACAGTGAATAAAATATGTCAGTATAACAAAACTGAAATAGAAAAAAGTTAACTTTACATCTTGAAGACAACGCACTAACTCGCACTAATTATCTTCTTTTTGTTCACAAAACTATTTTTCTTATTTTAGGAATAATTTTGCAACCATTTTTTGTGCACGAGTGTGCTACGTTGAGTAAACCAAGGTCTATTTGATTTCTCCTGTTATTGTTATTTCAGAGGCTCCTCGAAGATGGAGGAGGCGTGTGACCTGTATGCAAGGGCCGCCAATATGTTCAAGATGGCCAAGAATTGGTGTGGTAAGAAATTATGTAGCCAAATGTTTGATAAAGTTTCATGCCTTTTACATGCTGTATTTACATGTATTCACTTAGAAATAGGGGTGTAACAATATATCGTTAAACAATAAATCGCAATACAACATTTTTACATTATGTATCGTAGATTTATGACAGAACAACTCACATTTGTTATTATCAAAATGTTTTTTCTTATTTGGTTGGAAATGTGTGTTTCAGCTGCAGGAAATGCATTTTCTCAGGCTGCCCTCCTTCATCTGCAAATGCAAAGCAAACATGATGCGGCTAGTAACTTTATTGATGCTGGGAATTCTTTCAAAAAGGCTGATCCACAAGGTATTACTCTTGCTCACAAAGTTATATCACTTTTAGTTGTCCAAGCAAAACCAGGACATCCTTTTAGTCCATGCCAATTTATTCTGGGAGTTTACTATTTCTTATATGGCGTATCACACCACACCTGTAGCTCAATTACTTTTTCCCCTAACTGACTTCTTTTCTATAACTTTTTTCTCTCCTTTCCATAGAGGCCATCAACTGTCTAAACCGGGCTATCGAGATATACACAGACATGGTGAAATTCTCCACATTTGAGTAAACACTATTGCACTTGTGTGATGCACAGTGGTTTGGGTTACTTTTAAATCACATTAATGTTGTTCTTACAATGTACGTTCTGTCAATTTTGAGTTTCTCTCCTTACATTTTTAGGGAAGGTTCACAATTGCTGCAAAACATCACATTACCATCGCCGAAGTTTATGAGACTGAACTGGTGGACATTGACAAGGTCAGAGAAAAATGTAGCTGATGCCGTTTTTCACATATTATTAAGATATATCTCAGTCACATGCATCATAATCACCCTCTCTTCTTGTCTATAGTAAGTTGCTGACTCCAAATCTGATTTAACTCCACATTTGTCTGTCAGACTGAGTGATTGATATGTTCCCTGCTAACCAAACATACGTCTCTCTCTCTCTCTCTCTCTCTCTCTCTCTCTCTCTCTCTCTCTCTCTCTCTCTCTCCCTCTCTCTGTGTCTCTCTCTCTCTTTCTCTCTTTGTGTCTATGTCTCTCTCTCGGCAGGCCATTGCTCACTATGAACAGGCAGCAGACTATTACAAAGGAGAGGAGTCCATTAGGTAGGCACAAGACATATAGAGACACATTTGTGTCTTTGACTGTCTGTTGTAAATGAGCGTGCTAATGTACGTGTCTTTTTACCTGGCCTGTCAGCTCAGCTAACAAGTGCCTTCTCAAAGTGGCAACCTACGCAGCTCAGCTGGAGCAGTACCCAAAAGCTATCGAGATCTATGAGCAGGTGAACACTCATATTCAGTCATGTGGCAATAGATATTTGGATAATTCATTAATAAACCAAGATATCAAGATAGAGGACATTATTGTTTGTGTGATTCTGTTTTGTAACAAACAAGTAGATGTAACGTTCAGTGCAAGGGAGTGATGTATCATACAAGGTCATCCCATATGTTTAATGTATGCACCTCCCTGCCAAAGTAAATTCCTTGTTTGTGCAAACACTCATGGCGAATAAAATCCCTTCTGATTCTGAAGGTGGTGCTGCAGACATGTTTTTATGTGAAATTTCGATTTTTGTTTTATAGATTGGAACTTATGCAATGGACAGCACCCTTCTGAAGTACAGTGCAAAGGACTACTTCTTCAAAGCAGCACTCTGTCACTTCTGTGTGGATATGCTGAATGCCAAAGTAAGTCCTTCCCACTATGACTTCCGTCTGAATCCGAACGGCCAACTGAGGGTTCCTGCTGAAACGTCTTTACTTTTCCTCTTAGCTTGCTATGCAAAAGTATGAAGAAATGTTTCCCGCCTTTTCCGATTCTCGAGAATACAAACTGCTAAAGGTTAGTGTCTGTGTTAACTTCTAGATGTTGAATGAGGTGCTTGGTTTTTATTATAGAGTATATTAAAACATGTTGTATACCACTGTATATGTAACAAAAAGTTGTATATATTACAAAATATTTATGGATGTACAACTTTTTCTTGTTTTCTCGTACCAGAAACTTTTAGATGCCTATGAGGAACAGAACGTGGAAGCGTATACTGATTCAGTAAGCGAAACTGGCCTCTACAGTATGCAATACAATAACTTTCAAAAAGAAGAAAAAGTGAAATCTGAAATGTTAGTAATATTTTCCTCTTCCTATTACACAGGTAAAGGAATATGACACTATTTCACGGTTGGACCAGTGGCTCACTACTATGCTTCTCCGTATCAAGAAAACCATACAGGACGACGAGAGCGACCTTCGTTAATGTCTCACAAACGTTTTTTCTGCTCTTGCCTACCACCTTTATTGTGCCTTTTCAACAGAGAGCATTTTTGCCTCTAATATATCCTCATATTCTTCATCAACTACAGCTCTGGAAAAAATTAAGAGGCCGTTGCACTTTTTTCTTTCTTTAAAAAAAAAAAAGTTGAGAAGGACAATTTTGAGTGAGGAACAGAGGGGTACAATTTGCAGTGCCCTCTTAAAGTTGACCTTTCTGTTTTTAAAAGGAAAGAACAAGGTGTGGCGGTCTCTTAATTACAAGAACTGTATGTGTTGATTACACACTATTGTGCCTCCAACCAAAAAGTGTTTCACCACACAGCTACTCTGTTTGGCCCAGCAACTACCACTAGCAATATGTGTGGTCCTTTCCTGTTGATGAACACCTTCCTTGGGTGAGTTTGTAGATATAGACAACAGTGAACTCAGCCAATAATGGAGTGCCTTGGACTACCCCCTTCAGAAGAGTAACGCCTGTCATGAGTGTCTTAGGTGTTCCTACAGGAAGTACTACAGGAAGTACCTTTGTGCTCGACCCTTAGGAATGATGGACTGCTAAGCCTAGTTTTGATGATTTGAAAATGCTTATTTTCCTGCGTGAGATAGTTGCGATCTTTTATAGTTAAATAAGTAAACACGTGTACAGCTGTTATCACTCCTGTTTTATCAGATCACTGTGTTGCATCAGCGGGGTGAAAGAAACGATGTATTAATATCATACGAACTGGGCCTTTAAGATTTAATTTGATATTCACAAAGTGGCCTTGGAAAAGCAAATCTCTTATTATTGTTATGATGTTGATTATGTGTGTGATCATATTAAATGTGTTTAACGTTACAGGCTATTCTCCCTAATGCTGACATGATTGCATCCTATGTTAACAAACAGGGTTTTTAGAACAAATGAATATTGCCGCGTTTCTTTATTCCATTGCTATTTGAAGTGCTATTTTTAAATGATACTTTTGTCTCTGATAACTGAATCTTATATAAACTTCATTGACTAAAGATACCAGGCAATATGTTCAAAAATGTCTGATTTATTTTGAGCTGTTGGTGTAAAGATGGACAATCTATTTCCGTCAGTACAGTGATCTATACCCTCCAATGCCTTACTAATAGGCCAACCACGAAAGGGTTTGAAACTAGGCAAATTGCAAATCCGAATTTAAAGATTTCATTAAACGCTTTCTTATTTATTGGGCAGAGTTTTTATTGGGTATATTTTTGACCACTTTGAGTTTGACATTCAAATCTTAAATTAACCTTTATATTTGTATCTGTATCAGGTATCCTACCATTTTGGGATTCAATCATATCCCAAGTACGACCCTGTAGACAAAGGAAGACCAGTCAATGACCGTAGAATAGTCATTGGTGATGAACCCTACAGATGAGAAGGCCTCTCTAGGATAAATACGTATTTTGCCAAATACACGCTGTAGTAGACTAAACCAACAGCAACAATCACTTGTGATCAAATTCCGTCTCCCAATTGGTCGCATGCTCACATAGCTTACGCTTCGACACAGTATGCAGTCAGTGCATGGAGTGCGCCTGGTCAAGCAGTGTGGCAAATAGATCATCCTGAAAATACTTGGTCAACAAACCTGACATAAAGGCAGTATATACAATTGTTTTGAATATTTGTATACCAAACAAATGTAGAAGCATGGGTCATTTACTGATTTTATAGGATATTTCACACTGTTCCTTAAGGTCTCCGAATAGGGTATGTAACATTGGTTGAGCTGAAAATGTCCCGGGTGCTGTTCTATGCACCTTAATGCACCCTGAAATAGCACATTTTGGGGCGTGACAAAGGTACAGACAAGAGCCAAAAAAGGTGGAGCCACAACAAGGGAGCTGTTCAGGGCCTACTGCTAGATGGTATCTATCTGCCGCTGGCGCCCTCTGCTGACAGTTATGTGTAAGTGATTCAAACGAGTACGATAATTAAGTGTTCACACATAAGCGTAGGTTTATGCATGCAGCATGAGTAGATCACTTTTAGCTGACCAATTTAAACAGGATAGTTAGTAAAATAGCCTAGGGCTATTTTTTATAGTTAAACATCTATATAAACATCTTACATTAGGGTGGATCACAGGCGATTGCGTCAAAAAGTAGCCTATATGTTTAAAACGCGATTGATTAGTTTATTAATTGACTTGGCTGCACCTTGCCGTGGCCCCACCTGTGATCTGTGTGGGCATGTTTATCGAGCCACTCCTCCAAACAGATTCGTACCCTACTTCCTGTGGGAGACTTGTCTATGCGCTTGTCGCTTTATTTGGAATGTAATTTTACAAAATGCTTGTTGGGTGAGGATTGTATAGCCTACATCAACACAGAGAAATCCGGTAAGTATGCTATGCTATTGGCTGTTATTTTGGTTGCGTAAATAAATGAACACAATTCATCCCAGTTGGCTAATCTTACAGTTGGATTGGAGTGAAAGCACCCAAAAATTATTAATGCGTATTGGTATACGTTTACTGCGTCTCGACTGTAATTGAGTTCATAACTGTAGGCCTACACATTCGAGATGTTTGTTGAGAAGAACATGTTACACTAATCTTAAATATCGCCTAATTCACATTTTATTATCGGGGCTACAACCTCCAGCTTTTGTATAGGCTACAGTAGCCTACACTGAAACTTTAAACTTCAAGGAAGAATACTACACTCATAAGGTCCTAGATGTATTTTGGTCGATCAAGGTAAAGTTTAAATTACTTTCACGTTAGGGGAGGGGGGGGGGGGGGGGGGGGGCGACGACAAATGGTGAACATTTTTTATTCGAAGCATTGCACGTGTGTGCCTCTTTTTTCCAAGTAGGCTTCGTTGTGTGACCTCTTGGGAATGCTAATTTAGGCTACTGTGTGGATAATTAATCTCAGAGGACAACGAAAAGATCATTAGGCTATAAGAGAAACACAATGCTGTTCACCACCCGTGGCAACTGATAACTAAGCAACAGATATTGGTAGTCACGCTTGTTGACATTGTTTAAAATAATGTGGGACATTTTATATCGAATGCATCTCTTAGGTGTAGCTTAATAGGACAAACATCTATCCCTATGCGTGTTAAAGCGCGTTTTTGTAGCTTGATGTATTCTGTGGCAGACCCATATCCAAAGCCACAAACAAGATTTTAACCTGCAACTTCTTGATCTGCAGTCAATGCTCGAACCACTGAACTAAACCCCCACTCTCTTGCTTCATGTGTCAAAGACTTTGAGATGAGGAAAAAATATTTGTGTAATGCGGGCTGCAGTTCAAATGACTTCAAGACATTTTATGTGGATATCCCATAGTCATGCTATCACCCATCTTCAACACATTACTTTTTGTGTAATCACAGGTAAATGCTCTTTCTCTCTTTTAGGCACTTCAGAAAAAAGGACCACAGGAAGTGGTATACATTTCCCTGAAGGGTACCCAGAAGCAGTTATATTTTTACTTTTTTTGATGAGCAGTTTCATCTGCTGATATACATTTAGTTCCTCTTTTCAAGAATGAGGCCTAGGATAAAACGCCTTGGTGCCGTGCTAGCTATGGTCGTCCTCATCAGCTTTGTCTACTACTTCTCATACCACTATCCTGAGGTGATTCTGGGCTACACGGCTACAAAGGAGGGTTCAGTCATTCCCACCACACAGGACAATGACATTGCCACACCCATTCACCAGCAGGACAGGGACACCGAAAAAACGGTCTTTGTTTCAACAGCTTCTGCTGTCCAGAATGTAGTGCCTCTGTTGGTCTCGGACAGCTTCAGGAAGGCAGTTGTTCAGAACACGGCCTTCTGGAACCGTAAATTGATGTCCTTCATAAAGCAGCTTGACAAGGGGGATAACTCAGAGAAACCCAAACTCAGTTGGTCGAATTGTAGAGAAACAAATGAAGAACTGCTGAAAACAAACATGCACGACTTCAGCACTTATCCAGATCTGCACAAAGACTTCTTGTATGGCCTTGACTGCAGAGATCCAGCCATGATGATCAATCAGCCAGATAAGTGCAGTGGCGGTGAGGAGAAAGTGGACAACCTCCTAATACTTTTCGCCATCAAATCCACTCCACAGAACTTTGAGCAAAGACAGGTGGTGAGGCAGACGTGGGGGCGGGAAGGCAGGTATGAAGGTGGGGTGAAGCTTCGCACCGTGTTCCTCCTGGGTTCCTCCGCCCGGGACGATCCCGACCTCGGGCAGTTGATAGCGTTTGAGGCGAATCACTTCCAAGATTTGCTCCAATGGGATTTTCACGAGTCTTTTTTCAATTTGACCCTCAAAGAGCAGGTGTTTTACAGGTGGACCATGGAACATTGTTCGGGAGTTTCCTTTGTTTTTAAAGGGGATGATGACGTGTTTGTCAATAGACAAGCTATTTTCCGCTACTTGAAGTCTTTGTCGCCTGAACAGACCTCCAAGCTCTACGCGGGGCAAATTATCAAATCAGCCACTCCCTTACATGATCCTCAAAGCAAGTACTACATACCTTCGACCTTTTTCGATGGACCCTACCCTCCCTACGCGGGAGGTGGAGGATTTCTCTTCTCAGGCAGCCTAATCCAGCCCCTCTACAGCATCTCACAGCTGATCCCTCTGTTCCCTATCGATGACGTCTATACCGGGATGTGTTTTCAGGCCATCGGGATCACGCCAACGGAACACCAAGGCTTCAAGACTTTTGACATTCAGGAGCACGATAGGGAGAATCTGTGTATCCACAAGGACCTGCTTCTGGTACACAAGCGTTCTCCACAGCAGACGATGAAGCTGTGGAGGGGTGTGAATAGCCCTCTGCTAACATGCTGAAGTACCCTGGGGATACAGACCCCATTTTTGTATGAACCAATAAAGAATCAATATATGTGGTGTGCGTCTTGAAGAAATGTTTTCTAGGCTATTTTCTTGTGGCTTATGTATACTACTACGGCTTTGACATCTAGTGAATCCAGGGAATATGAAATGTGATGTGACAGGATTTTGAAACAAAAGGGATGTAAACATTTCTTTTAAGTATAATTTTTCTGAAGTACTTTTTTGAATAAAGTGCATTAAATAACAAATATTTGCTTTTAACCAATGTTTCACCAGTATAAAATATTGTATTGTGGCAGGGGCAAATACACATCAATGAATAGCATGTAATAACCATTAACCTTGTGGGCTTGTTGAATATAGCTACTGTACAATGTTTGTCAAACTTTGGTTTTTGTGTTTACTTAAGCAAAACATTTTTTATAGGTACAGTATGGTCTGTCAATATTTAGAGTAGTTTATTGTAGGACACTCAGCTTTAGAAAAGGGGATGAGTATAGCTCAGTGGTTAGAGTTAAGGCCTAACCCCCCCCCCCGTAACTTTTGATAAAAGCATCTGCTAAATGAACAACAGTTTTTAGTATAGATTATTTTTCCACATTTGGAAAACATGTTTTGAAAGTAAAACTTCAGTTTCTTTTTGTCATGGAATTTTATTCATGTTTTCAGATGAGCTCAATCTATAAGCTATCACAAAACAAACATGCTTAACTTGACAGGTTTTGTACTTGTGTACAATTGCCTCATGTTGTTCAAAGAGTTGACTGAGAAATGGCACACAAACCGTTATATTGCTGTTCATATATGAAACCATAGAATAAGGAAAGGCTATCATACAGAAACTTAACACCTCAAACAGATGTTAAATACCACAATCACTGAGTAGACTACTTTGTAACAGAAAGTATGGGTTTGTTTTACATTTGAAAAGTAACACCTTTCTAATTCCCTGCTTTGCATGAGGCTCAGATGTAGTCAGAAAGGTCATTGATTCGATAAACTTGAAACATTTTAGAAACCACTGGCAGATTCTATAAGGCACAAAAGCCAGAGGCCTCTAACGGAGTACATGAAAACTATAATTCAGTTCACTCCCACATTTTGTCTGAATACAGAGCATGGAAAATTCAAAATTCCAACTATAATGTTATGCATACACTAATATACCAACAACCCCTCACTCCCATATCTGGTCTGTACAGCTGGCCCATCTGAGGGTTATTACTTTTCGAACACGTCGAGGGGGTAATGCTCCTTGTATTGGTGCACGTGCCTCCACATGGCCTCCTTCTGCTTGTTCAGGATGGGGGTCATCTCCTCGTACACGTCTGAGAAAAGCAGGTCGGGGTTAGGTTTCAGCCTCTTCTCCGCCTTCTCAAAGGCCTCCATCACCATCTTGCGGGACTGCTTCCTCCAGCTCCGCTCGTCCTCCTCGCTCCACCAGCTGTGGGCGTTCATGTAGTGTCTCAGGCGGGAGATGGGATGGTCCTGCTTGTCCCAGTAATTCACCTCATCCACAGAGCGGTAGGCTGAGCTGTCGTCACTGGTGCTGTGGTGACCAATTCTGGGAAAAAGCAAAGAAAAGGTAACTACAGAGTTAGAGAAAACCGGTTAAACTGGTTGTTGGGCGTTAAACTGGTTGTTGGGCGTTAGACAATGACAATGAGAAACTGTTTTAGATAAGGGGTGGGGGGGGAGGAATCGAATTGCATTTGAATCGCGATTAAGTCTTCTAGCGATTCACAAATGTAAAAAAAACTTTTAAAATATTATTTATTTTTTATCAAAAACCTTTTGGATAAAAATCATGAATTTATTTTAATCGATTCTTGACCCCAAGAATCGAATCGTGAGGTACCAAAAGATTCCCACCCCTACTTCAGATGATTTAGTTATTTTCTACTGTAAACACAACTGTAATCCACGGTTAATAGACATGTGATACACATGTAATACATGTGACAGCTGACCTGTAGGTCATTGCCTCGATGAGGAACGGCTGGTTCTCTGCAACAGCTCTGCGACGGGCTTCTTTTGTTGCATTGTACACGGCAAAGACATCATTGCCATCAACACGGATGGACATCATGCCATATCCTGGTCCACGAGCAGCTGAAGGAGGAGGAAGACGAGCGGTGTTTTTTTTTCTTCAACTTTTATTCCCACACAGCCAATACAGCCCCAGCCCAGATTTTGGAAAAACTGTGAAGCTCCTTACCTATCCCGTCCCCTCTGTACTGCTCGTTGGTGGGGGTAGAGATGGCATATCCATTGTTGCGACAGAAGAATATGAGAGGGCATTCCAGAGTGGCAGAGAAGTTGAAGCCGGCATGGGCGTCTCCCTCGCTAGCGGCTCCTTCTCCAAAGTAGCAGATGACCGCGCGGTTTGAGTTCTCCCTCTTGGCTGCATAGGCAGCCCCAGCAGCTAAACGCCAGAAGACGGGTCGACACACAAAGAGGTTAACAGCTAGGCTTTCCATGGCCGGAAGGTGGCAATGAATCCTGGACCTGAGCTAAGAGTTTCACCTTGAGGAATCTGCGTGGCCAGAGGAGAAGAGATGGTGACGAAGTTCAGGTCCTTGCTACCGTAGTGGACAGGCATCTGCCTGCCTTTGCCGAGGTCATCAGCGTTGGCATAGCACTGCGCCATGAACATGTCCAGGGGGAACCCACGGTACATAAGTACTCCTATGCACCAACAAACGATGTGGACTCATTGGCGTCTGAGCCTCCTCAGAAAATGATGTACCTCGTGTTTTTATTATATGTTTGTAATCTATGAACCTAGTAAGTGTTCGAAATAAGTTTATATATATATATAAACAAAACAGTATTCACAAGCTATTCACAAACTGGATTTAACTTAACTTGTAGTTTACTCAATTTTAATTTTCCACCTTTATACTATTTTCAGTATTGCTCTAAATGATGTCGATATTAATTTTACTCTGGCTTCTTCGTGCAATATTCCTCTAAATAAACATGTTGACATATCTTATTTCACTATTACAGAGAAGCATTTTGAATTCCGACCACCATAACCAAATGTTTCAATACATTTAGTAATTTAGCAGACACTCTTATCCAGAGTGACTTTCAGTAAGTACAGGGACATTCTTCCCCGAGGCAAATAGGGTGAAGTGCCTTGCCCAAGGACACAACATCATTTGGGCACAGACAAACCGACCCGGCAACATTCTGATTAATAGCCCGATGCCCTAACCGCTCAGCCATTTGACTCCTATACTCACCAGCTTCCCTGTACTGGCCAAAGACCAGGTCGTTAGGGTCCAGAGCAGCAGCACTGCCAATGTGGGTCCCCTCCTCTCCGTAGTTGGTCATGTAGAAGGAGATTCGACCCTGAAATAATAACAATCTTAATAATCTCTCAAAAATAGCTTTTAGCACCTTTCAGTCATTCACAGATAAGGATCCTAGACACCTACCTGCCTCTGAGATTCATACAGAATGCGGTCCATTGTGTTGAGCAGAGTCATTTTCTGATAAAAGTTCAAAACTGTTTCCTTGGAGAGCTGATGTGAGAAGGAGGAGGGGTATACAATCATTAAATGAATCATAAATATAATTTTTTACTGGTATGTATTATTCTGTAAACAGTTCCATGTGGAATTAAAAATAATGTGTTCAAAATAGGTACATTCAACACAAAATGTAATTTTATCTGAAGTGAGTCACGTTGTAAATATACATAGGTACGCAGCTTCCTGCAGTAGCCTGTAATGACACCAGTTGTCTTTAGATAACTGGGTTTTCACACCTGTGGGTCTTCAGACGGGTTTATGATCTGCCCAGCCCTGTCCATCACCCTGTAAATCGGGATGCCAGAGATAACATTGGGTTGGATGAACTCCAGGTGCTCGATAAAGTCTGCAGAAGCTCCTGGAAACTGTGGCTTCTCTGTGGTTGAGTCAAAAGGCTGTTGGTGTTGGACTTCCTGATAGATGAAAGCATTGTTCACATGATTTACCGGTATAGGTCCTTATTGACGACACCGTTGAGCCACCGTTGTAGACTCTCCTACATCTAATGCACATCATTGTGTTGTTATCAGCGCCTCCTAGTGGCGTATATCATTAATTGTAATAACTGAAGTCTATATAGGTAACCTAAATTTGCATTTCGATACTCTGAGTAAATAGTTGTTAATAATAGTTCATTATTTTCATATGAAAACCATGTCAATAAATGACATCCTATGATTGCAAATGTACTTTCTGGGTATTATATTGGAAACTACCCACTGTCCTGAATACAAATCTGTTTAAATCACTCAGATATCTTTATCACTACTGAAGTTACATCGTTTTAAAGTCGACCTGTGACAAAAAGAGATATGAGAGAAAATAATTTTGTTCGTAATGACATTGTAAAAGTAGATGTCAGTTTAAGTATAAGCATTCATAACTTATCAGCAAGTTATTTCATTGATCAGTTGTTATGGGCTGCTGCAGCACTCAAAAGAGCAGGCAAACTAAGCATTTGATTTGACATGGCTTGAAAATCTTGCTAGCTGACATGTCCAAAAAACCGTTGAGATTAACAGTTTTTCATAAGTAATCATATACTTTTTGTACATTACAATGAAGTTTAGGGTGTCAACTATACAAAACATCAAACATTTCAATTTTGACGTGAAACGATTTTCAATCTTTCATGGCTTATAGCCAACAATGACCGGCTGCGACATCCACGGGTTTCCGCAGGCCGCCACACATTTAAAAAATAAAAGTTTATAGCCTGTTCTCCTGTTCTAAAATGGCCGCGGGGCAGTTACATGACAGTAAAACAAAAGCTGCAAGACACCCAATGCAACTCCCACGAGACACTTGCATACTATTATCAACAGAACAGTAACTGGCATTTACCACTAGCCACTGTCACGTACCACTCGCTCCACTGGCACATACCACTAGCTGCAGTACAGTACAGTCAGAGAATATCTAATAAAGAGAGAACTCCCACTCTCGGGAAACTTCCGGGTTCTGAACTGGTTGCAGTTCCACTCAAGTTCCATATGAAGGCGCTAACGGTCGAGTGCAGAATGAATGGAGGTCTATGGAGCTAATACCCCTCCAAATCCACTTTTCTCAGGATATAATTTTTTTGTCTAGTAATTTGAATTCTGAAATCGAAAGGGGAGGCAAAAAAAAATACACACCACTGGGTGTTAGATTTTTTTTTAAGTCGCCTTTCTGTTCTAAAAATCCTTTGAAAATGGCATTGACGTCATACACATCGTACGACCAGAGCTACTGCTTGACGGCAAGCTCTGGTTACTTTCACATTACTCTCGAGGCATCGACAACACAGCTGACAGGTTAGGCTCTCCCTGTCAATACAAATGCTAGAAAGAGTTTTGGCTTGCTAATGTTGTTGCTAATGTTGCTAATGCTCTGACATTCTGGTTCTGCTTCGGATGCCATCAAGCGGGATCTCTGGTCGTAGTCAGTCCTTCACTAACCAATCAATATTCGTTAGCAGAATGCTAGTGTGTTATGGGCAACAACGACTTACCCCGTAAGAAATCGAAAGGACATAAGTACTCGTTCATTCAACTTTTGACGTGTAATCCATGTTGAACATGCAAAAACTATAATCAAATCTGAGATTTATCAACGACAATCAGGCGAAAGAGACAAATTTAGCCGTTTAGCTCCATAGACTCCCATTCATTTTGCACTCGACCGCGATCACTCCCAGTGGAACTCTGGTGGAACTGCAACAAAATTTGGTACAATGGGGCTTAATAGGGAGTGGGCAGGCTCTCCTTAAACAGGCTCTGGTACAGTTTCGGCTCTAACTTTGTCAGTAGTTCCCATGGCTTTCCACACCCCTGCCACTGCCCAATCAGGACGCGAGAAATAACAGGCACGCAACCTGGCAAGCTAACATGTTGTAGACATGCAAACAAACACACATTTGTTTTACACAAAACACACCGGTTGAAGGTGAATTACTAAAGGGGAATGCCAACACTATACTCAAACAACGCAGTTGGTCCTATAGGAAGTGACAGTTTGTATTTCTTTACCAAGCCGCTACCTCACCTGACTGTTACTCCTCTGCACAACTTGTGAAACAACTCGAGCTGAGATGAGAATGTCAAAATATTTGACTCATATTTCGACATTCTCTGTTACAACAACTGCATTTTTCACACTTACATTGACTCTGAACGCTCTCTGCTGTAAAAGCCTTGATGATTTCAAACCAGGTTTTGAGCGAATTGCACGAAAACAGACGCCATACATATTATTTATGCATCTTAAGGTCGCCATCTTCACTGTTGTGCGCTGGTGAAGCTAGGCTAGCAGTGCTAACTTGACGTGCACAAGCCAAGCCAAGGACAGTGAATCGAGTCGATCAAAATATCGGACCTACTCTCAGTATCATTTAAGCACAAACTGTACCTTGATCAGGTGACAGCGAGAGAACCTACACCTAACGCCTTGCACAGAGCTAGATAATCTATGTATTTTTTAAAGATCTGTAAGAAGAATACTGGGATCGAAATCTGTCTGGAATTAGATGAAACGCGTCATGATTGCGCGCTCGGATCGTTGACAACAAAAAGTAGGCACGTCAAACGCATGCGACAAGCTTTGCAAGATGGAGGTCTGTAACAATCCGTGTCTCATGCTTAGGGAATTTGGCTGTGAACAAAGTTTATTGTCGCGACCGGATGGCTCTTCCTCGTTTGTCCAAGGTATTTTTTATATCGAATTGACAAGTAACACAATTACGAAAGGCTATTTAGCTACATAGTGAGACCATCAGCATCATGTTAACCGTTGCTTGCCTGCCTGCTTGCTTGCCTGCTTGCTTGCCTGCTATTTAGGTATAATCGATCTGTCTGTGTCCGTGTGTCTTTCCGAAGGGGATTCCAGTGTGTTGGCAGGGGTGTACGGACCAGCAGAGGTGAAAATCAGCAAGGAGATCTACGACAGAGCAACTTTGGAGGTAGTAATACGACCCAAAGTAGGACTACCAAGTGAGTACAGAGAAGTGATTGCTTTTAATAAACCATATTTAAAACCTGAGACTAAACCTAGCCCCTAATAAGCCCACAGAAATTTGCCCCTTACCCTTTTTGTTATTTTACATTTTACCACAAGGTGGTAGTATAACTCTGCCAGCATCAGAACAAACAAGCTAAACGCCGTGTCTGATAATAATTTGTCTTACAATCTGCACGCTTGTTTTAGGTGTAATGGAGCGAGCACGAGAGCAGTGTGTGCGAGAAACTTGTGAGGCATCTTTACTCTCGACTCTTCATCCTCGTTCCTCTCTCACACTCATCCTTCAAGTCGTTCACGATGATGGCTCGGTATCCTTTAGTAAAACGTAACTCGTGGTTGAACCAAAGTAGTTGTATAGATCTGTACACTTAAAAATGGGTACAAGCGACTTTGCAATGTCAACACGAGCACCTTGGAGAACTCTTATCTTAGGCCGCACCCACGCGGTCTCTTGTGTCCCAAGGCCTCTGGACGTGTTTGAGTTTCTCCTCCTTATCCAGCTCTCAGCTGTTGTCATGCTTCCTGAATGCTGCCTGCATGGCCCTGATGGATGCAGGACTGCCAATGAGCTGCCTTTTTTGTGGAGTGACCTGTGCTATCGACACAGAGGGTCAGATCATTACTGACCCCACATTAACTCAGGAGAAGGTAAGCATAACTACAAAGAGACAATAAAAACGTTACTCAAAAATAAAAACGTTAGGATTCAAAAATAATGTTTAATTTTTTTCTGCACTCCCTGTCTGGAAAATCTTTGACGTTAAGATGTTTTGAACATGCTGTTTTGATTGCAAACTCCCTCCCCCCCCATCTAGGAAAGTCGAGCTTTGTTGACGTTTGCTATTGACAGCACAGAGCACAGAGTGATGATGTCATCTACCAAAGGATCTTTTTCAGTCCATGAGGTAAGAAACCTATTATTGACACGTTGATATGCAGATTTTCTGTATATACTAGCGTGTGTGAGGAAAACGTTGCTCCGTGTGCACCTAGAAGTCCATGTATAGATCTAGTCACTTCAAACACCATCACTTTCAGCTACTGGTCGCACTATCAGTAACATTGCACTACTGTACCTCACTGTACTTTGCCATCAGGCTCCTGTATGGTCATTGACCTAGTCACTGATTGTCCTCTTAGTTACTTACACACTGTCACTCTCAGCTGCTGGTTGCACTATCTGTAATTGGGCACTATTGTACTGTACTCCACCTAGGTTAGAATAAGTTATAGGTTGAATAGATTCTATGTGCATTTAGGGTTAGTATATTGTATTATTTATTGTTATCTGTATATTTAGGAAGTTTTAGTATTAGGGTTAGTATAGTGGATTATTTATTGCTATCTGTATGTTTAGGAAGTTTCACTTATTTAAGCTAAGCATAATTATGTTCTGTGTACGTTATGTTATGCCAGGTGCTTGCGTTGTCTTTTCTTAAGAATGTCAGTGCCCAGTCTGACCATGTGTTGTTCTGTGTACCTGACAAATAAGATTTGAGACTAGAGTATAGATCTAGGAATGCACTTTGTGTAACCTCTGGAGAGAGGAAGTAGATAAGTCTCCAAACTTAGTTATGACCACTGACTCTTGACTCAGCTAACACAAATGACCTTAGTGTCTCATGACCAGTCAGTTTTTCTTGTGATGATGAGACACAACTAAATGGTCAGGAACCTCTGTCTTTCCACAGCTTCAGCAGTGCATAGCAGTCAGCCAGAAAGCCTCAGAGAAGATCTTCCAGTTCTACAGAGAGTCTGTCAGGCAACGATATTCCAAAACCATCTAACAGAGAAGCTGTTCCCATTTTTTTCTGTCATGTCAAACGAACATATCTTTAAATAAAATATTCAGTCCTTTTTGATTCATCTGATTTAAAATAGCACCACCCGTACATCTGTAAATCAAGGACAACAAGGTATCGTTTCATCAAGTGCATTTATTGTATTAATTTACTTCTTGTTTTTGGTATATTTACAATTAATTACACATGGGTGTGAAAACAAGGAGTACATGTACACCAGATCCCAGGGGGTTCCTCTTAGCTTTAACCTCTGACCTCAGTTAACTCCTCAGTGCAGAAAACAGAGTTATTTTTTATATAGCATGGAAATTTTTATAATTGTTAACCAGTCTATACACGGTTTCAAGTATACTAACAAGAAACTGGCTGGGTGTTGACACAATTGCTTGGGATTGTCAGACATAAGGCCTGTTCCATAAAGAATGATTACCGAATACGCCAGGTTTAATGTCAGGGAAAGTAACTGACACAAACTTGGTCTTTTCGGTAAACTCGCTTCATGGAACAGGCCCCTGTTCAAAGATGCTTTATTGATGCTGCATAGTGTAGTCACGTTGTAAAAGATGTAGTCTGTGTGATTTTGAAGTGCTTGAATCAAATCGTATTGGTTGATATTCAGTCAACTCTGTCTTGATACAACGCTGATGTTTTGAAACCCTAAAATATTTGCTTAGAATTTTATAACTGGTGTCTTACTGTAATTGCTATAAAACTAGATATTTACTTAGAAAATGTCAGTAGTTTTATTTTGACAGTCTCTGTGTTGTTTGCTTTTCATCAAACATCACTCGCTTTATGGCACATTGGACACGTAATACTAAACTGAAAACCAGAGAAGGGTTTGTTGGTATCATTGGGGTTTATCCAAACCAAGGAAAGGAAATTAACACCTGGAAAATAATAAACAGGGCTAAGTGCAAATTCACCCATGCAGATGTGCTGTGGCTGGAAGGAAAATAAACCAATACATGCATTTCTTGGAGGGGGCGAGAGGACATTTCATTTCAGTGAGAACAAAAACAGGTCACCTTTTAGACACAATGTTTTTTTAAAGTTTTTTTTACATGAAGGACAAGGAATGACATCCTCTTAGAATAGAGTATGGTGCTGTAGTGTTGGCATATGCATGAGTAAATGATTGTGGGGTACCAGACAACTGTTATTGTCAGCCGTGCATCATGGATTGTGGTCCTCTAAGTGGCTGTGTACTGAAAAGGGGGAAGGTCTATATTTGGGGTGCAGGAAATGGAATTCTGCGGAGAATCTTCTCTTGATGGAGTGACTCATTTTAGGATCCCCAGAGTTCTGTCTGCTGTAATGCAACTTCAACCACCACTCAAGTCCCTTTCAGCCCTGTGCCGTTCTCAGACTTTTCCATCAGATGTCGTTTTCAGCTTGGTTCTTCCCATAGTCCTGTTATAGTTTTTACCAAGTCAATTATTTTATGAGATTTTTTTTTCCCCCTCCAACAGTTTATTTTTTTTATTCCTTCTCTTCTATTTGGCACATGATTCTGTTTATACTTTATTCAGAGACACTCAAGGGAGAAGTCAGATGAGCTGGCTGATAGGTTGTCCTGCTGAAGCGGTTTTTCTCTGTGGGGGTCCTTGTGGGTGTCCTTCTCTGGGTCCCAGACTGAAGTCTATTAGGATTGGCTCCTCCTGTGTCCTTGTCATGACCTTCGCACACATCTATCGGAGTCCATCATCGTCACCCTCCATGACCGTTACACTCAGCACCACCCAGGCATATGGGAAATTCCGGTGGGCCAAACTGGTCTGTCTAAATAAACTGCAGAATTAGTCTTAGGTTGTCATGTTCCATGATGATATTTACATTGCCACACTTGCATTTTACCTACTGGTTTATATGCTAAGTTTCACAGAATTTGGGATGTGGACTACTTTCTCTAACACAATCCAGTGTCCACGTTTCATGTCTTATTATCCGGGCTCTCCACGTCTGGGTAAGTTGTCCATACAGGGTTAAGTTGTGAAGGGTGTGATTGTAGTATACCCAGTACCCAGCAGAGTGGTGGTATGTGCTGGTGTATGTATGGAAATGTGTGTGTGGTGTTGTGTGTGTGTGTGGTCTGTTTGTGTTTGGGATGATAGATATCCTGGCTTTACGGTGGTTTTCCAGACAGGTAGGAGATGAGAGCAGCGATGGCACAGATGTACGTGATGATCCCAAAGACGATGGACAGGACGGAGAGCCACAGAGCCTGGCGCGAAGCGGCACTCGCCCCCTGGAAGTCCCCCTCGGCCGACGCCTTGTTAGTCTGAGGAAAGAACCACAGAGCAGATTGTTGGGTCAGACGAAAGGAGGGGGAAAAAAAAGAAGAGCAGGTCAAATGTCCGTCCATCAGTCTTTGTCCTCCTCTCCCCTCAGTCTGTCTTTGTCCAATCACATCACTCCGTTCACACGCTTAACCTATGAGGGGTTCCATCTCGGAGTGACTCCTACTTCTTCTCCCTCATTTATCATTCTCTTCCTCCTTCCCTCCCTTCATTCCCAGCCCATCTTTCATGGTGACCGCTATTTTAGATAGCGCTCAACACTATTGGAAATCTATCATCCGGTCCTGCTTGTTATGACTCAAATTAAACCTTAATGAAGGTCATTGATTGGAGCACAAGGCCTTGGTCTATGCCAGGTAACTTTGTTCTGAAATGCTAAAGAGAGCTGAGGCCCGGACGGATTCCCACGGTAGGATGACACAAAGAAGCGGATAACAGATGAGCAGGTCTGTTACTGCAGATTGATGGTGGTAATGTGTTTTTGTCAAGATAAACTGCATTACGTTTTTCTTCTTCCTTAATTCTTTTGGGTATAAGTATATATATTTGCTTTGTTGTCCTTGTGGTCTGGTATGTATTATGGGTTATGTAGAAGAAAAAAGACCATGTTATTGGACAACTAACTATGTAATATCTTCTTGACCAATATAAACCTGTTTTGGTCGATCCACAAATAAACATCTGCAGTTCCATCTAGCATAATTTTACTATTGACTGTACAAATGTAAAAAAAAAAAAAAAACCTGTACAAATCCAAATGTATTTTTGTCTGGAGAAAACCTAAAATGGACTAGCAGATTCCTGGGTCAACAGTAACCTGCCACTAGGCTGCGGTCAAGGTAAGGTAAACTGGTCTTCAGGTGTGCGGTGGTGTGTTACCTTCTGGGACAGGTAGAAAGCAGCGATGCCCAGGGGCCAGAAACAGCAGAGCATGGAGAAGAAGGCCAGGCCTAGGTAATCCTGAGGGATCATCAGGGGGAAGTTGCTATCGCTGTCTGTGTCACTGAAGTCCTCGCTGGATGAGTCCTGGGGGGTCATGGATATGGTCATTCAACTCCTGGCGAATCCAGGACCGTTTTGCTGCTTGGACTCAAATGTGTGTCATTGTCATCATTCTTACCGGATGCCTTCATAAACAATGTCCGTTTTTGCTGTACTTGCAAACGCATCAATGTTCCATTTCACCTGATTTGTTTGTACTCAACGGTCAGTATGCTTCAGTCTTGTTTAAACAGATAAACCGACATTTTGCTGAAAGAGTAAATTATGTATTTTTGGTGAACAATGTTTACATGTCCTCTAGAAGAAAAAGAATGCTTTGCTGGTGCTTGTAAGACAATGTGACTGAATGGGGTTATCATGAATGTGCACCCACCAGCTATGCTGCTTGCCTAAGGCTTTATGTGACTCAGTCGTTTACAAAAGACTACATATTCAATCTGGCTTCTTCTCTATGACCCTGTCTGATTGTTTTCCTTGTTTTACTTCCAGCGCAAAAAATAATCTGTTTTATTTTCAGCGGATGTGCTGTTTGAATAATTCATAGCATTTTGTTGATCGTCGTCCCCACCCCCCCACTCCCCCCCACCCCCGCCCCGGCTCAAGTACACACACACACCAAGAAGGCTTTTCTTTGTCTGCTTCAAAGATATGACAAAAAGACAGGGCACAAGAGGGTAACTCCTAACCAGCTGTCACTTGTAATAATCTGAAGGACTAGTGTCCCAGTGTGCTCTGCTTGTGTTCCTGTGACGTCGTACATGTCGTCTCTTTCAATCAGATCAAATGTTGTCAGATGTTTCAAAAAATCGATCTGATTTGTTAAATGAAGGTTGGGGGTGGGGGTGGGGGTGGGGGTGGGGGGGCGTATACCAAGACAGCTCTCTGAGGACGGTCGGCTGGGGGGGGCTGCACCTGCAGCCAGAAACAGGCTCATGTCACGCACACAGGACAGACCCGAGATTGTCCCTCCTGCTCTAACCCTGTCGATTGACCTCCTTCCGTTCGGTTCCCAGGAGAGCTTGTTGAGCAGGAAGCCTAATGGCCTTGCCTCCCTGCTGTACCTGGATTTCTGTTGTGAAACTAAGGAAACAGAGAGCTTGTCTGTGTTTCTGCGTAGGGGATCAGAGTCAGGCTGCATTCCCACAGGTCAGTGCCTCGGCCTCGGCCACCGACTGAGGCACTGCCAGTGCCTCCAATGTGCTTGACAAGATTTTGTTTGAAGTGGTTTTGGATTTGACCTTTAGGTGAAAAAACTCAGATGTCGTGTTAAATACACACTGACAGATGCAGCTCGTTCCTTTAATGGATTGTGATGTGTGTGTCTGTGTCTGTGTGCGCGTGACAGGAAAAATATGCAGTTGGACCTTACATTTTTACCGTACATTGATGAGAGATGTACCTTGAAACAACTGCTCGGCAAATAACAGCACAAGATGATTCAGTCACACTAAATGAGTGATCTAAGTGACGTAGGGAAGAGCATCTAACCTTGAGTCCGTAGCTATTTCTACATTTCACTCGAGGGTCACTGATGCGTGAAATAGACCTGGCGCCCGTCACAGTAGTGGTGTCATTACCAGTACACCAGCCGGCAGAGAGTCTGATGTCATTCCACCTTTCCGACAGAGTGCTCTCCACTGTTGCTGACTGCAAACCTCTCTCGTACTTTTCACAAATTCCACTCCAATTCCCCCCCCCCCCCCTGCAATTCTAGAATCATCTTTATAAACTGGGTATCTTGGGAGTGTTGACAGAAACCATGTCGGCAGGAGAGACCCTCCAGTTGGAGAGAGCAGCAGAGCCTGTGACCTGGCGGTGACTCACCCCGCCTTTTTTTTTGCCCGCTCTGAGCATCAACAGTAGCAGCAGGAGGAGGGGGGGGGGGGGGGATCTAGACTACAATGGGAATTGACCCAGCTGTCCTGTTTTCCTGCTGGCTGTTCTGCTTTTGTTTACGTGTTTACATGGGCAGTTTTTTGGGAGGGAATTGCTCTGTACTGTTGTGCCTGTTGGACATTTGGAAGGGGAGTGTGTGTGTGTGTTGGTGTGTGGAGGTTCTTACCTCAAAGTCAGGCAGCAGGTCGTCCTCGTCCTCCAGGCTGTACGACACGCTGTGGCTGTCCTGCTCCTCCGCCTGCAGCTTCCTCTCCAGGGAAGAGCCTGGATGGACGTCCACGAAGGTGGTCTCCAGGTACTCCTTCCTGTGCAGGGCCAGGGAGTCGGGGTGACCCCAGATGGGGGCCGGGGAGTACATGGACTCCAGTGTGCGGGGCAGCGAGCACGGGTCCAGTAACTGCTGCTGCTGCTGAGGGGGCCCGCTGCAGTAACTCCTCCAGGCCAGCGGGGGGAAGGCCTTGTCCTCCTCACACCTCACCAAGATGCCCTTGAACAGGGAGCCAGGGGGTCCGCCAGTGTGCTTGGGGCTCTCCCTCAGGAGAGGGTGCTCCAGCTCGTCTTGACTCTCCATCTCTCTCTGTGACCGGCGGCCGGACAGGAGACCGCCTCGTCCACAGTCAGCAATCCAGAAATCAATTCCCCCAGAGCCTTTTCCCAGAAGTGCGTTTCCCGGATTTAAGCGAAAGCGGCTGCTTTGCTGGCTTTAGTACAGTGATAATCCATCTTTAATCCAATTCTTTAATTTGACTCCTATTACAGGCCTTGTTCTCAGACCTGAGGACACATGCTGCAACCATGGCATAATGAAAGTGACCAGCTCTGGCAGGCTTAGCCAGGTTTCCACTCTGCTCTGCTGTGCTCTGGTGTGCTCTGCGTGTTATGCTGAGGTCGCGATGGGAGATTTAAGCTCTCAAGGCTCTCCTGCAGATTCTCCTATCCTCACATGTCAGAAGCTATTTGTTCCAGGCCGTGATGGCTTCTGGCTGGGTCCTTGTCTCCCATTTCGTATGATTGAGTCTGTCTGTGCTCATGAATATGCTAATGTTCTTTCTCTCACATGGGTTCCAGATATGTCAATTCCGAAGATTGAGTGTCCTGATTAACATGGGACAGAAGCTGTGGAAAATGATTTTAAGTTTGGGTTCCCGTCAAGCAAACTGTCTATACCAATTGCGGATCAAGCATGCATCCTGACAGAGTATCATGGTTTCATGACCAATGGTCCGAACAATGTTTTCATTTCAAAGATAAAACTTGTTTGGATGGAACGATAAATAGCGACTCGGCAGTTCAGTAACCATTGTGGAGAGACATAATTGTGAAGCTTGCGTTTTCATGCAGCTTGCTGTCAATTTGTCTCAGTGTTCTCATCAGCAGTCAGATAACGCAGCACAACAAGGCCCTAAACAAACCGAAGAAAGAGGATTGAAGGAAGTCAGTCAGATAAACGGAAGAAAATTTCGACACTGTTTTCAACTCACAACAGCCTTGAATTAAGAGTTTAAGCGCATATTTTTAGGCGATCTAAAACAGCAACAAGGCTCCTGGCATCCATAGAAGGATTGCAGGGGTGTACTGGTCCGTCTCCGCCGGTTTGTGAACGTATCCGTTGTTAGCTCGTTGCTGAGGGAAGTGATAATAAAGAAATCGGTGTCCTCCACTATTGATTTATGTGTGCTCTGAGTTTGCTGCTCGCGACAGTAGCGCTCCTGAGGGACGATGTATTTTTAATGCGCCCCGTGTGCCGTCAGAGGTTTTCATTCAGGACAGGCGTTAAGTTGGGCGGTGCAGTGTCCTGTGGCCGGCCTCACTTTCCTCCACCGACCCGCTGCAGTGCTGCTGCCAAAAGAAAACAAGGTCACACATAACATCAAGTCTCCTCAGCGTCATCCTGCCTTAGTGACACATCGCTTACACATACACATGCACACACACCGACACACAAACACACACAGACAAACAGACAGGACACACACACACTCACATACGCATACTAACAGGGTCATGCGCATTACAAGTGCTCTCAGGATTAGGGTACCTGTCCAAATACATTTAACCATGTCCACTCTGCCTCAGGGAGAACATTTTTCAAAACAAACCTTTTGTATATTTAGCTCCTGTCCAGCCTTCTGCCTTTGATTGAAAATGATTTCATTTTTTTTCTTGCTTTTCTCAGTCAAAAGCCTAGAGTGAGGACGAGAGTTCGTCCTCAGACCAGTGGATCTGACCTGGCCTCCAGGCGTGCGATTTGCCTCGATCCTGCACTCATAGTCTGCTGCCGTGATTCAGGAAGAGGCCTGTTCATGATGCTGTCAGAGATCTGCTGAGTCACCATGAAACCCCACAGGACACACCACTGCTCAGCTGCCCAGTTTAACATCGTCCCTAACCCTAACAGTCGTTTAGGTGTCAAGTTAATCAATCTTCACTCATGGTCGGATCTAAATGGAACTAAAATGTCATCAGTCTTAAAGTCTTGGATGTAGTCTGTTTTTGGTCTCCTGACACTGATTTGCACTGAATTCCTTCACAACAACATGCTGCCATTTGTCCAGCTGTAGAGTCATGTGATGGAGTTCTTATATAAAACAAATGTTAAACTAATTCAGTTGGAAGTGAGGACTTTCCCCAGGCAGTGTGAGTCTTCAGCCAAACCTCAGCTTCTCGTGGTCTCACTGACATTGCTCAGGGCTGCTTTGTTTTTCAGTCAATACTTATACAACGCAACCTTTTTATAATGCTTCATAATCACTGTAATATTTTGAGAAGCTTCTGGATAGTTTTGTAAATGTTGACAGTTTAACTTTGAGTGACAGTTTATTCGGCCTCCTTGTCAGGAATCTATTCTTACTTTTTAGATATGGAGGATAAAGTGATTGTAGTGCAGAAATGTGCTGAGAGAAGGTTCTAAAGGAAATCCGCAAGCCTTCAGGCAACAGCGGGGAAGCAAAGAGAGATAGTCTGGATGTGACAGTTTAAGTCAGAATTACACGGCTGTCTTTGAATTATTTAGACACTGTATGCAACTGAGACGAACGCTGACTAATCCACGGTAAGTGACTCAGATGGTTTAATTGCAACAATAGAATTGATTAAAACAATTACTTGAAAGACCTAATCAATTGGAATTAATGCATTTTCTTTCACTCAAATCTGAATTTAAAAATGCTTTCCAATGCAGCAATCTGCCCAGCACTGAATGAGGAAAATGCAGCTGATGTTGGCGAGGAAGCTGCCGTGCTGTTACATTAAAACAAGAACACATAATGTATATTTAGATCTCTGTGTTGGCTAATCAGTAAGAATTCCATCTGCTGCACACAAAGTGCCTCAATGCATTGAATCTAGTATGTTGTCGTACCACGCTCCGATGCACAGCTCGGAGACGCTCTGAATAATTCCTGGCTGTGCGCTGGTAGTGTGCTGAGGGCTGCTGTCCTCTCTATTATTGCTTTGCTGTGCCTTCCTGTCCACCTCCCCCTTCCTCGCCCTTCATCTCATGCCTTCCTCCCTCCTCCTCCCTCCTCCTCCCTTCTGGAAGGACAGTCCTGCTAATACTGAAAAGGCCCAGTGATCATTCAAGAGCATGCTCTCTGACTCCAGCGGCATCTCTGACTGTGAGTGGCTTCCTTGGTTCACACATACGCACCCATCCACACATCAAAGCACCCCATCCCCCGCACACACACACACACACACACACATTCTCCCATCCCACGCTCACACACATGCAAACAAGCAGGTGCAAACATTGCCACATGTGTGCACACACACAAAAAAACACACGCACACGCATGTACACCTTTTCCCCCCCCTCCTGCCCCCCCCCCCAAGGATGGTTTTCAGGAGGGATGCACTCAGCTTTATTGCGGCCCCCTCCCCCCTGCCTTGCCACCATAAAAACACCTCGGTCAGCTGTATTA
Organism: Hypomesus transpacificus; assembly: GCF_021917145.1. Lineage (NCBI taxonomy): Eukaryota > Metazoa > Chordata > Actinopteri > Osmeriformes > Osmeridae > Hypomesus > Hypomesus transpacificus. The sequence goes on along the minus strand of NC_061074.1, from coordinate 8,449,467 downwards.
TAAGCCGCCTCCCTCTCTGATTCTGCTACACACATAAAACATCCAGTCAGGTGCAGGGAAGACTGCAAGGACGGCGCTGCAAATCACCACAACGCTTTTACACAGCTTCCTCTCCCTCCCCCGTCTCTCCCCGCTTCCCCCTCTCCTTCTGTTTCATCCCTATCTCTCTCTCTCTCTCTCTCTCTCTCTCTCTCTCTCTACTTCGTCTTTCCTTTTATTTGACTCCTCGACTCCTCCATCACTCACTTTTGTTCTCTCACCCCTGCATCTGTCTTTCAGCTCCAACTGCTCGTTTTTTAAACTTCCATTACAATGACGAGTTCTCAACGTTACAAAAGGAAGAGGATGTTCTCGAATGAATATCCTGTACGTTTCTCCAGCACACTGAGAGACACGCCTGCCCTTACGCTCACTCACATGCAAGTATACATATGAATACATGCACTTTCTCACACACACACAAACACACACATACACAATCAAGTACACACACACACATCCATCCTTCCTCACACATTGACACGCACGCACACGAAAATATACACACAAACACCCTCCCACGCTCAGTAGGAGAAGTAATTACAGTAATTTATCAGAGTAGATGAAGCTTGGAGCCTCACACAGAGGGAACATTCTGTACAAGCAACGATACTGTGGTCCAGTCGTACGTGGGGTGCGGGTGGGGGGTGCAAGTTTGGGAAGGTTGCGGGGGTGGTGTGCAATAAATGTCCCCAAGCTTCCATAAAAGACACGATGTATAAAACTGATGGAGGGCTGATGATAGCACAAGCAGAGGGGGCTGAATAGCTAAATGTGACCTGCGTAGAAGCTGCGATACATGTATTGATTTCACATGCCCTTATCCCATTTGAATGAGCCATACATTGGACTGGATGTGCAGGGAGGGTGTGTGTGTGTGTGGGGGGGGGGGGTGTAAGATACTGCAGGAAAAACTGTGTGTGCTGCATAGCTCTGAATCCCACTGCAAAACCACGTTCCTATGGAAACACATTCAGCAAAGAATTGTGTATTCACAGCAGGATAAATGAACCAGCAGCTCATTTACCATTTCAATGTTCCACTGCTTTACTGGATAACTTATGACTTCATCATTCCAGCACAGCCCTTTCTGCCTTCCAGTGGAGCTTTCCGCTGTCACATTAGCAGAGCAGAGAGGATGTGTCATTCCTCCTGAATTCCATTCGAATACAACGAGATGGTCACGATACAGGATGGAGGTTTTTTCTCCCTTAGTAAATCCCCAGTGGTGGATGTGTGAATGAGGTGACGAGCTCATGGCTGTAATCAGGCCTCTGTGCAGCCCACTCTAGGCTTTGCACACGCACACATACACACATGATTACAGCTAGACTGTGCCAGTGCATGTGTGTGTGTGTGTGTGTGTAGAGTCAGCATGTTCTGGTGTACTTACTGTGGCCATTTGAACGCATCATGCTAATGAGATCAGGGGTTTGAGATTTACTTTGTTCTTTCTGTGAAGCAGAGAGAGAAAAGGGGGCATATGGCGCAGAAGTGTTCTCTGTGTGTGTGTGTGTGTACCATGTGTCTGTACATGTTTATGTCCTGTGTGTGTATTGTGTGTGCTAGTTGCGCTTCAATGCTCTGTTCCCTTGCAGCTGCTGTGCTTGTGTTTGGGACATTCCTCTAAGCATGTGTGTCTGTGTGTGTACAAATTGTGTGCATGAATTAAATGTTGCTTTCAGCCTGAAAACAGGGGAATAGAGTCAGTGGTGTGCAGTCTGTAACAGACAATTATTACGGACATTGTAAATGTACTGAACGCAGCGTATTCAATGTTTTCTGCTCTTGTTAATGAGCACATGCAGGCTTGTAGTTTTTAACCTACTGGTAATTTATTTCCTGCATGGTGGAAGGTATAAACACATGATATGCATGCGTGTGTGTTTGTCTGTGAGCATGCATGTGTGTGAATATCTATGTTCACTCATCTGTCTGAATGTTTGTGTGTGTGTGTGTGTGTGTGCAGGTTATCTCTCACAGGTATCAACATGAGTGCTCCCATATTACACAACCTCTTCATCATCCTTCCTCTTCCACAGGGGGGTTAGTAGACAGCTGCTAATTGGCTGTGACCTACATGTAGCAGAGGGACCCCTCCTTCCATCCAGCAGCCGGACTCAGACAACCACAGCAGGTGCACAGAGCGGGGGTGGGTGTGTGGGTGTGTGGTTGTGTGGGGGTGTGGGGGTGGTGGGGGGGGGGGGGCTGGACAAAACGTTTGGGTTTTTCCGCTTTGTTGGCAATGTTCCTCTTTACGGAGGAAACCTTTCGTTGTGTCCCACATGCCATTCCCTGAGAAGGCATCACAACTGAATGCCAACGCGTGATGATGTTAGAATTGTGCATCTGTGATGGTTCACGGAAGGACGAGGACAAGATTACTGTTCCGTACGTGATGGAAATGACCCAGAGGCTACGGAAAACAAGCCATGGGACTGTTTATCTCACAGGGATCAAGCGCCGTGCTCTGAGGATAGTCCCCCAGCTCAATCAACCAAATGCTGACCTGATCATTAATTAAGCTGAACCCCAAATGGACAGTTTTAAATGAAAGACTTAGACGAATCATAATATACGGTGAAGGTAAAGTTTCTTATCAGGAGATTATGATTAAAGATGTGTTCTCCCATAGGTGTTTTCACAGCTTTAAACACCTTGCTGTGTCACTGCCTTAGCCCGGGCTGTCCAAAACACTCCTAACCCACGCAACACAAACAACGACATTGAACAGCTGTGGGTGGGAAATGCCACAAAGATCTTAAACATCTTCTACAGACAGAAGTCCTCAGCGCAAACAAGCCCACGCGGAACAATTTCACGCCAAGAGAATGACATTCTGGATTTTCTAACTCAGTTATTTCCAATCCAGTGCAATTCAGGATCAAATGGAAACAGAAACTCTCTTTCTCTTTCTCTCTCTCTGTATGTCTCTCTTCCTGCTTCAGGTGTTCTTACCTGCCTCTGTGGCGGTTCCTCTGTGAATCCTGCTCCACTCAATGTCCCCCTGGTCTGATGGCGGAGCAGAGGGGGGGCTGAGGGCTGGAGAGCTGGATCTCAGCGGGTCACTTTCAACCATCCAAGGCTCCCGTGTTCCAGCTGCAGAGGCAGGCTGAGGGGCGACTCATTATAGAGTGGGCATGTGCAGTTCAGGCATGTGGTCCCCGTGTGTGTGAGTGTGTGAGTGTCAGAAAGACAGAGAGAGAGAGAGAGAGAGAGAGAGAGAGAGAGAGAGAGAGAGAGGAAGGATGCGATTGTTAAGTGTGGATGAGTGTGTGAGTCAGAGTGGATGTCCTATGTCGGTTTTGGTCGAAACAGAAAGAGATCACTCCCGAGCCTTGTGTTCCCACGTGTGACGAGGTGCGTGTGCCTTCTCCCCAGTCCTCGGTGACCCCTCTCAGTGTTCTCTGATTCCGTCTCGGTCCCCTTCCCCTTGAGCAGGTGTTGTTTAATCCATGCACGGCGGTGTATTTATACCACCGAGGCTGTCTCAAGTTTCTTCTTTAAGACTCAGCCTTTTCAGCGACTTTCAAACTAGAGTGCAGCAGCTCTCCATCTCTCTCTTTTGTGTGTGCTCCTCTTTCTCTTCCTCTCCCTCCTCCTCCGCGTCGCTCTTTCTCTCCCCCCTCTCTCTTTTTGCCTTTTCTCATCTTGTGCCACCTTATCAGGATTCCGTCGCAGGGTCCTAGAGCCTGTCGGAGCGTGAGCACCGCTTGTAGCTGGGAGCAGCTGAACCTCTGGTCAAGCCAAAACAGAAATGCCCTTGAAGTGTTCCAGCTCTGTGGAACATTCTAGGTGTAGAGGACAATGAGAGAGAGGGAGAATGGGAGAAAAAACAGTGACTCTTGGCCAGGAAATGCAGAGACAAAGAGGGAAAACGACTACAAAGGGAAATGGGGCCGGCGGTTTATGCAGCGCATGAAAGAGAAGTTGAGAGCTGTGTTGTTGCTGCTCCAGACACAAGGCTGGTGCCTCGGTTAGCGCTCTCCTGACCACCTCGCCCTGTGACCCACTTACACCGCTTTTACCCACAGTGTTGACGTTAACAAACACTACAAACGGAGCAGCTCTGATTCAGCTCTGTCCCTTTTTCTTTTACTGTGCTTATTCCACCAACATGTGTACCTCCCTGGGGAGGAAGACTGACGGGGCTAAATCCTGAGATGTAGCTGGACGTTGGCAATCAATGAAATCCACAGGGCTTACACTGAGTATTTAATGAGGTGGCGTGCCCCCCCCCCCCAACCCCGCTGCTTCCTGTTTGTCTGTTTTGTTTTTCTCTCCAGCCAGTCAGCATGGCGGGGGCCTGCCCTTCAGAGGCTCTCCATTTGTCTTGTGTCGTCAGTGACAGCAGTTGGGGCCACTCCATCGCAGGAGCTGGGATCAATACACCACCGCCCCCGCCACCGCCCCCGCCCCCGCCCCTCAGAGCATCCCCCTCCTGGACCAGCTGGGGGAAGGGGACTTGGGACCAGCAGGGAGGGGGGTAGAGATGAGGTGGGGGGGGGGGGGGGGAGGGGTTGAAGGAGAGCTGTGATCCGCTCAAGAATCCGCTCAAGAGTATTGAGTGCTTGGTGCCCATCGACGACAAAGACAGGCAATGCAATCTTACTTGCGTTAGTGCAAGTGCTAAGATGTTAAGATGTCACGTTACTGAGCTTGCGGTTCTTGTGTGAGGTGCGAGGTGTTGTGTGTGAAAGAGGGAGCAGACCTCGAATTCTCCACGCTGCACATCTTGATCTGGAACGGGACTCGTCAGGTCAAAGGTCACCCGATCCACATTTGTTTCTATTTCCGGTGATCATGGTGTGACGTGTCTTGATGACTGACCTGACACAGTGCTGACGGGAGTCAGACACCTAGCAACAATCTATGACACACGTCATCACAGTGCCTTGCATGGGCTGACACGCATTCACCCGTACTGAACCAAGATTCACACACACACACATCAGCATTCACCCGTCCTGAACCAAGATACACACACACACACACACACACATCAACATTCACCCGTCCTGAACCAAGATACACACACACACACATCAGCATTCACCCGTACTGAACCAAGATACACACACACACATCAGCATTCACCCGTCCTGAACCAAGATACACACACACACATCAGCATTCACCTGTCCTGAACCGAGATACACACACACACATCAGCATTCACCCGTACTGAACCAAGATACACACACACACACATCAGTATTCACCCGTCCTGAACCAAGATACACACACACACACATCAGCATTCACCCGTCCTGAACCAAGATACACACACACACACACGCACATCAGCATTCAACCGTCCTGAACCAGGTTAGCCCACAGGGGCTGCTCAATGTATCAGCACGTCTGTGTTCTCTGTCCACACATGTCGAAGCTGCACATTCTTTTGGTATTCCCCGACACATCTCCCAGAGTGCGTGTGTCGTGACGAGGACCAAGCCTCTTGCTATGAACACTTTGATGGGCACATATTTTAAGGCTCAGCCTAATCCATGAGAACTTTGCAGGGAGGGGAATTAATCCTCTTATATCCCTAAAGAGTTGTCCATTCTATACAAAAGCTGCATCCCACTTTAAAACCGGTTGTCTATCAGTTGAACTTGATCAGCTTGAAAAGTGAAGTCGTGACCTCGCATTTTGTGCGAGGAGTCAATGGAGAATGGAGTGTCATTTCTAGGAAAAAGCCTGGCTGAAGACCTGGTCATATCAGGAAGTGACATGGAAAGAACCTTTAGCTGTGCACCTCAAATAAGATGTTCTGCTACAGCACCACATCCATATGGTCTCTGACTTATTAAGCTACATTGAGCGGGGCAAACGAGGTACAATCACAGCAAACCTGCAGAGCATAGAGAGAGTGAAAGAGAGAGAGAGTTTCCTGTAAAGATATAGCCCAGTGCAGCATGTCTTCAGATTCAGGGTGAACTCTGCCTCCCTGGGAGGGCAGAGCCAGCAACTTCAGTCCACAAACGGCCTGCTCAGCTGACAGCGCTGACAGCCAGACAGGACACGGGAGAGAGGGAGAGAGAGAGAGACAATGAGAGAAAGAGAGAAACTGAGGTGAGAGTGCATATGAAAGAGGGAGATAAATTAAGAGACGGAGAGAGAGAGAGAATTCCAAAACTTCACTATGACTAGCAGAAAGACGTGTTGTTATTAGCGTTGCAGAATGTTGAAATTGCATCATACACAACTGTTGATTACAATGGCTCCCATCTGCAACAGGCCTAGTAAAATATTCCACTTCTTCTCAATGCCAAAAGACACACAATTTGCTCTGCTTCACAATGTGATGGTTCACCATGTTGAACTGAATTGTTCAGTGGCCAACAAGGCATCCACCGACAGGAGGTCAGACACGCCATCTGTCATCCTTGTAATCAAACGAGGGATGATAAGATTCTGGTAAAGTGCCAAATACTTAGAGCAAAAAGAGCAACGCCGCGATTGAATCTCCTTTCTCTGCTAAACACGCTCGCTCGGGGTGATTTGTGTATGCTGCAGTGTTGCTGGAGGACATTCATCACTGTGGAAGAAAACTCTGCTTTTGTCTACTGTTGCCCCTGGAAAAGGCGAGATGTGCAGAGAAAGTCAGGGCTCATCACTCTTTCATTTTCCAAGAAAGTTCTCTCACTCTCCGTTCATCGCCTCAGGAGAGCTGAATTATTTATCTTACGTAAGGAAAGGAACAGTAGCAGGATAAAAGGACAATCAGAATGTAGAGAAGCCCTGCTCATCTCTCTCACGGTATCTACACATAGCTTCTGCAGCTGCACACACACACACACACCGACACACACACACCAACACACACACACACACTGACACACACACAGACACACATGTACAGTAGGACAAACAGTGGGATCCATTTCATTTTGTAAAGGAATGTTGGGAGACACCTAAACAAGTATTCATAAAACTGTACATGTTGACAGTATGGTTTTGGACGTGTTAGGCTTCGCAAATGCCAAAGGGGAGTGACGGATAGAAATGTTGTGAGAGAGGAAGGAAGGAAGGAAAAAAGAAGAGCAGTATTCCTACGAGAGACTAATGTACCAGTAAATTGATTACATAGTGAGCTGTGAGAGGAATGGAAGGATGGAACAGATAGGAGGAGAGTTGTCTGGGAGAAATGACATCATACTGGTGGGGGATGGAGGGATGAAACTGGTCAACACTCGAGGTAGAGAAAGTGAATGAGCGAAGGAGAAATGAAGGTTAAGGTATGGGACAGGAGAGAAGAGAGGAAGGCGGTGACAAAGTGGGATGGGGAGAGAGAATGATTGAGCGAGAGGCAGAGAGTGAGAGATGATGGGTGACAGGAAAGTGACCACACAGTGAGTAACATCCCCATCTTCATCACTGTCAGGCTCTCTCTCCTGTGCCCAAACACTTTCCATCGGTTGAGCTCCTTCAAGAGCCTCTGCTTCTGAAATGGACTTGAAGTTCCAGAGAGACACCTTCTCATCCCTCGCTCTCCACCTCCTTGGCGCTCGGCCTCATTTTCTTGGCCTGAGAGATTGTGAACCTGGCAGCATGAGCAGAGCAGAGTCGATCCGTGCCTCGGTCACGTGACCCGCCGAGGTGAGCTCACACGAGTCATCGCAGAAAGGCAGTGGGCTTGTTTTCTGTCCGAGTTGGCACAGGGTGTCACAGGGGCCAGGAGGGGGGAGGGGGGGTAACCCTTGAGGCAGCTGGCCAAGAGTGATTCATGTCCTCAAGCAAATACACACTCACAACACGCAACCTCACACACGCAGACACACACACACAGTCTATGCACACATCCACCCGTTAATCCACCCACTGTGGAGATGTCTGTTTCATAATCCCATTAGAACAGTGGAAGCCCGAATGAATCACACAATCAGTGGCTGATCAGATGATGCAACATACTTCAGAGTAGCAGAAGGGGAGAGTATTCCATTAGCTGAGGTCTGCAAAAGACACCGTTACACAACCTCTCCTCTGCACTCACCAGTTCATCGGGCTCTGTATGTATGGAGGTAGGCTTTTTCCCCGACGCAGCAACTTTTCCAACTTCCTTTCCTTAATTCATTAACCTCACGTTGAACTGAAATAGCATCTCATTAGTGATGTGATAGGGACAGTGGAACAGCCACTAATCACACTGAGCAGCAAACAAAAACGACCCCTACGCTTCCACATAGCTGCACACATCCCGCGCGCGCACACACACCGGATTTCTGAAACCGTGAATTTTTTGATGACCGAGGAAGTATCAGTAAATAATAAAATAAAAGCAGAAGTGGACGTTTAAAGGGATTAGATGAACAAAGCAAGAGCTTCACTGAAGCAAGAGCTGGAGCTGAAGCCTTCAGGCCCTGATGTGAAGGGGGGGGGGGCACTGTGTGTGTGAGGGGGGGAGCTCACACTCTCTGGCTATTAAAGTGATTAATACCCTGAGCCAAGGAGTGGAGGGGGGCTAAGTTAATGGAGCCAGATTAAGAATAATTGCCGCTCCGCAGAGTCTGCCTGCAGAGGACTCAGAGAGGGTGAGAACACAGAGAGAGAGAGAGAGAGAGATGTGGGGGTGTTTCACACAAAGACTGGTACCCACAGAGGATCTGGATACAGCAGGAGAGAACGGAGTGGAGAGGAGGGAAGGGGAGGGGAAGGGGGGAGGGGGGAGGGGGAGGGTGAAATAAGAGAAGGAAGAGAGAGATATGAGCATGGCGACAAGGGGAAAGGGGGAAACAGAGTGACAGAGCAATTTAAAGTGGAGAAGCAACCAAAGGCATTTTCTGAGGGCTTTTCAATTCTTTTTCCCTTTTTTCTTTTCGGGGGCCCAGGCTGGCGTTTACCATTTGCCCTTGACGCGTTTCCAGGGGAACATTCAGTCCTTTACGACTTTTCCAGGGGCGTCCATTCAGAGCTGATCAGGGACACGTCCAGGTGACGTCATCCTGGCGAGCAGTAACTTTGGTCTGGACAAGAGAGGGCAGAGTGAGAACGCGTGTGTAGGGACGTGGTGGGGTGTTAGTTATGCTGGGGGCGGAACAGAAGGAGACTGCGCGCTTAAGTGGAAAGGTTCCCCATGAGAGAAACAGAGAGAGAGGGAGAGAGAGACGGAGACAGAGAGACAGAGAGAGAGAGACGGAGAGAGAGAGAGAGAGAGACAGAGAAGAAGAGGTGCGGAGGACAGAAAGAGAGAGGCGGGGTCGAGGAGAAGGGAGCTGTCTGTCAGTCCGATCTCAAACCAGAGGAGGGAGAGGGCAGGTGTGTGTGGAGGGCAGGTGTGTGTGGAGGGCAGGGGCAGGAGCCTACGGGAAGGTACCATGCAGAGGGAGGAGGGGGGTCGTGCTGCTGGGGGGGGGCGGTATGATGGGAGGAGGTGGGTTGGTTTAGGAGAGGATGTGCAGAGAGAGAGGGGTCTTCGCCATTGAGCTCCCCGCTTAGCCTGTGCTGACGGACTTGTCGTCCTGAAGCCCTGAATGATTTATGGAAGGGAGACGTGGCAGTGTAGAGGGCAGCCAGGCGAGGCCTGATTAACTAGAGGAGGGAAGGAGGACAAGCTCCTCTCTATTATTCATCAGTCAAGAGGAGAGCAGAGTGGGAGCATGTCTGGAATGGGAGAGGAGGAGGGGAGCACCGGTGGAGGAGATATTTTTACACACTATTTGGGGAGGGGTTAGAGTAGGAGAGGGCGAGGGGAGGAGAGGAGGAGGGGAAGAGAGGGGGAGAGGAGGAGAGGAAGAGAGGGGGAGAGGAGGAGAGAGAAGTGGGGAAGGAGTATGGTTTTACACACTAGTTTGTTTTCCATGTACAGCATGCCCTTGAGGAGAGTCTCACATGTTTAAACATATATGTGTTGTGAATGTGGTTGTACTCCCCTATGGACACTGTATTGCTGTGAGAGGAACATTCAGAGGGCCCACACACACACACACATATACACATGTAACCTGGGACTCCTTCAGAAAGTCCTCAGCTGATGATTACATACACACAGTAGCAGAGCCCAGGAACAGCTCTGTGGTAGTCATGGATCTGGGCTGTCACTGTGCAGCAACTGTGTGCTGTGTGATTGCATGTGTTACCCAATGACCCCATCCCTCCCCCAGCATGGGACTCCCCCACCTACCCACCCCCACCCCCCCCCCCACCCCCACCCTCCCCCACCCCCCACAGCGCCCACCCCCACCCCCCCCCCACCCCCACCCCCACCCCCCCACAGCGCCCACCCCCACCCACCCACCCCCACCCCCCCACCCCCACCCCCCCCACCACCCTCCCCCACCCACCACAGCGCCCACCCCCACCCTACTGTTTTGTTGCCCTTTTAAAAATTGAAGGATGCACATGTTAAGATCACGTTAGGAAAGATTCGTCTGCCGTTGTTCTGACACAACCAATCTCCTCGTGGCTTCTGACAGAGCTGGGGGTGGTGGTGGGGGGGGGGGCTTTAATAGTTAAAAGAAAACATGCAACATTGATGACCCAGGATCCAGCATCTGAAGATAGTGAGAATCATATCCCTGAGTCACGTCTGCATATCTGCGTGCGTGTCTTCATGGATGTGGAATCTGTGAGTGACACATCTACACGTGTGTGTCAGAGGGTGTAAATATAAATATGTAAATAGTTCCTCAATTCAAAAATCCCTTTTTTGAAGACATGTAATAGGAAATAGAACAACAGGATTCTTTTTTTTCTTTCACTGCCATCGTTTTTTTTCACAACCTGATGCTTGCTCGGTTCAAATCTTGATAGATTATTATTTTTGCTGCCAGTCAGTACTTGTATAATAGAGCACATTTGAAAAAGCTGAACACTTTATGGATTATCCCAGCATTCAGCTGACAGGTTTCCCATCATACAAAAATTGCAGGAGGCTTTCTGCTATTTCTTCCTCCCCTCTGCTCTCTCCATTCCTCCTCTCCACCATTGTCCCAGCCTTTTAATCTCTTTGCGGTGTCAGTGTGATTCAAGCCTTGTCTTTTTCACCTTGTATGAAGGCTCTGCGGAGGAGAGAAGTCCATCAATTTGCAAGGCCTCATGTATATTTATTTGTCTTGAGCAGTTAAAGGCATGTTGGATGAAACTCAGGCTGTCGTGTCGTGAAGAACTGTCAGGCTCTGATGGGCCAAAAAAAGCCATCTCCGATAATGGCTAACTCATCTAAAGTCATTAGGTGTGTGTGTGACTGTGTGTGTGTGTGTGTGTGTGTGTGTGTGTGAGAGGGACTAGAGAGGGGGGATTGGTGTGGTTGTTAGGGGAGGGAGGTGGAATTGAATGTTGTGAGGAGAATGAGAATGGGAGAGGGAGTGACAGAGCGGGAGAGAGTAAGGAAAGAGAGAGACGAGATAAAAATGAAACGTGCAGTGATGCTGCTGCAAACGAACACGGCATCGTAAAGAGAGAGAGAGGGGGACAGAGAGGGAGAAAGAGAGAGGCAGAGAGAGAGAGAGAGAGACAGAGACAGAGAGAGAGAGAGAGAGAGAGAGAGAGAGAGAGAGAGAGAGAGAGAGAGAGAGAGAGAGAGAGAGAGAGCGTACTCTGCAGACATGATCTCCCTGGCTGAGGTAAACATCGATACCACTTGATTTTGCCCCATCTTGGTAATAATGGGGTTTCAATGAGGCATCAAATGAGTTCTGCTGCTGCAGAATCACTACTCAGCACTATGTTGGACCGCTGCTGCTGACTGACTCAAACACCAACCCTGCATCAACACCCCACTGACAGGAAGCAAGGAAGGGCAGACAGCTCTTGAGTAGGTGTGTTTGGGTTCTCCATCTTCACTCTTGCATGACTCATAAAACCCCTGAGGACTGGTACACCTCTACAGGGTCCTGCCCCTGAGGGCTGGTACACCTCTACAGGGCCCTGCCCCTGAGGACTGGTACACCTCTACAGGGCCCTGCCCCTGCACAGGACCTGAAACTGGCTACGTTGCCTCCTGGTAGTCATGGCACCCAGTACTGACAGTCAGGAGGGCATTACGTACGGCTTCACACAACTCTGAATGACCACACAGCTGAAACCACCAGCTCTATTCACTGTCAAATCTGTAACACCTAAAAAGGTTAGGTGTCTACTCCTGTACCCCCTGGCCACGTGTGTGTGTGTGTGTGTGTGTAAGTGTGTGACTGGGTCTGTGTATGTGTGTTTGTGTGATATGTGTGTGCCTGTGTGGTCACAATTGTGGCTTTCTGTCTTTGATTGTGTCAAAATAGAAGCTCTGGTAGTGGTGTTAATAGGTGTTAATAACAATGGATTCACTTGTATGGTTGCTCTTCTCTAGACACAGTGGGAATTGAGAGACTTTAAAAGAGAATACAGTTTAGAAAACTGACAACATTTGTAACCAAGGCAGAGAGATCTTGAGATGGCTTTAGGATGTGTCTATTTAAATGTATCCTGGACCTAACTACGAAGCATAAAAAAAAAAAACACCCTTAAAAAATGCTGTTTGTTGTCTGACTGTGGTTTTGTGTGGCTGGTGATGTCCTATGGCCTATGCTACTGAGTACTGCCACCTACTGGCTAAGGAGGATCCCTGCAGTGACAGACTCATCTAATCCTCCAGCTGCTCGGCATGCTATCAAAACTACAGAAGAAGAAAGACGGAGAAGCACAAAGGTCCACTACCTGGCTTTATTTCAGCTGTACCATATACTGTTTTACATTTCACCAAATGTTTTATTCATTGTGTAACATTTTTGTCATGCAAAGTCCTGTTCAACTAAACTCTTAAAAACACACAGACACAGACACACACACACACACATCAAAACACAAATCCACCAACAGATGATTTTCACTATTAAGGAGGTACCTCACCAGACTCCCTCTGATGAAGTCTTTGACACAAAAGTAGATTGAAAATTATGATTGACATTGTAATTGTCCTAGTTATTTGATAATATAATATAGTTATTCTTTTATGAAACCTAAGCAATTATTCCAAGTTAACTGAAGTATAATACTCTTGCATGAAGTCAAGCAACGTCAGTCACTACCAATAAGCAATGAAGGGTAATAATTCTGAAACATTCTATAGAAATAAGGCACATTATAAAACGTGTAACCCCAAGAGTAGATTACTTCAACACCCCTTATGTCATATACGGTTACTGAGGACCAATCAAATAAGGAGATACTGCCACGAACGGTTGCTGAGGACCAATCAAAAGAGCAGATACAAACCCAGCACTGTAGACCAGACAGAAAGGAATATTGCTGCTCCCAGGGGCATCCAAACACACAGAGAGCTCTCCAGAGAGTCAGTTCAGTTGTGTTTCACTTCAGCAGCTGGGAGGCCCTGGCCCTCGAAACAAACAGTCCCCACTGGCTCGCCAGTTACACCTAAGATCTCAAAATGCCGGCTATCTGGTAATACCCAAAGTTAAGAAAAAAACTGCTGGAGGTAGGGCGTTCTCATATAGAGCACCTCTTCTTTGGAACAAATTACTCATCTCAATTAAGGAAGCTGATACTGTCTCGACATTTAAAACTAGATTAAAAACTTTCTTGTTTAGTCAATTCTATGATTGTTAAAGGGAAGTATGTGTGTACTTTCTATGTAAACCTGGGGTGTGTGCTTGCCTATGTGTGTATCACATGTAACTTTTAAATTTTAATTATAGCTTATGTTCACATTGCCCAGCTAGATGTTACAAATAAAGTAAACCTGTTACTGTATATTGTAAGTATTATTATTATAGTTCCGTTGCTGTGTATTGTTACTGTTATAGTTTTTATTACTAGTTGGAGACAACGGGGGACTGGTTGTTTTCATCCTTATTCGTATAAGTATAACCTACTTTAGAGTTCTTTCCCCTGGAACAGATTTCATGTTCCAACTGAGGGGGGCTGTCGTTGTTTTGGTGTGTGGGGCTGCATCAAATACCCTTTTTGCTCTGTTAAATTGCTGCACTAGTCCACACTTGACCGGTGGGGATCTCATTCTATTATGACTGTAACTGTTAGCTGCTCCTGGCATTCTCTAATCCCTGCTCTCCTCTCTGTCCCCCCCCCCCACACATTCCCTGTGGTGTGGGGGGTTTGAGCTGTCAGGACCTGCTTGGTCGTCGGTCTGCCTACGCTGAACCAGGTCGTCACCCGGAATCCAGTCTCCATGACGGCCAACAGCGAGTTTCCCGGTCCCATCCAACGTCTATAAAGCCGAACAATGGATTTTGGTGTTTCAAAACCCATTGACACTGTATGACTATGTTTAGCTTGTGTTCTGCTCCTCTCTCTTACCAACCGTCTCTGGAGGAGGGGATCCCTCTCTGAATTGCTCCTCCCAAGGTTTCTTCAATTTTTTCTCCCGGTGGGAGTTTTTCTGGGAGTTTTTCCTTGTCTTCCTTGAGGGTTTAGGTTGGTTGAGGGGCAGTTCTATGGGTGCATGTGAAGCCCTCTGTGACATGCTTGCGTGTAAAAAGGGCTATACAAATAAATTTGATTTGATTTGACCTTGATAAAGACATGCTTGTACCATGGCCTAGCACAACAAAAAGATAACCAGAATATTTCTCTCTGATTAGGCGTATATGCTGTTGATAAGGTTCTCTTTGGCGACAGGTAGAGCTCTTCTTCAGCCACATCCTCTCGCTGAGCTAGCAGAGCGATTTAGGACGAACTTTGGGAAAGAGCTGCAGGAAGACAAAAAAAGGACACTTTTCATCGTTTTTGCTGACACGATTCCTCTAACAAATTCCTCAAAGAGGATTCCGAACCAGGCAACGTGATCTGTGTGTGTGTGTGTGTGTGAGAATGCGTCTGGTCTGTATCTCACCCCAAAGTAGTTGTTTGGGATGAAGCCCTCTCGGCCGCAGAGCGAGGCCCACCACCAGTCCACCCCCTCTGGCTTCTGCAGAATGGTCACCATGTCTCCTTCTTTGAAACTCAGCTCGTCTGGAGCCTTGGAGGAGTAGCCCCACAGGGCGTACACCACCCCACTGTTCTCCAGCCCCATGGCTTCCTCCACACCTGACCACACACACAGGCACAAACAGACACGCACGGGAAAAAGTGAATCATTATGTTATGAGGTGTGACCCTAGTCCAACGTGTGTGTGTGTGTGTGTTTGTGTGTGCGTGCCCTCCTCACCCCTCAGGAAGCTCTCACATTCCTCGAAGCCCACAGCGTAGGGGTCACACTTCTGCGAGGAGGACGCTCCGTCGCTCTCCGTCACGGCCATGACGGCCGCACCGTTCCTCACCAGGAACTCGCACAGCGGGCGGTCGTTACAGGAGGCGGCGCAGTGTAGGGGGGTCCTGCAGTGGGGGGGAGGAGCCGAGGACCACTGCTCAGAGACGCCACACACCTCTACTCAAGTCGCCCCACACCACCACCTGGATCGACAACAACGCGCGGAACTACGCGCGCGTGTGTTTGTGATTGCGTTACCATCCGTGGCTGTCGGGAGCGCTGACGTTGGCGCCGATGCGGACCAGGAAGTCCACCACGCTGTAGTGCCCTCCACAGATGGCGTTGTGGAGGGCGGTGATGCCCTCGTCGTTAGGCTGGCTGGGATCACTCATCTAACGAGAAGAGGACAGCAGAGGAACTCTAGTCATGTGATCAAGCTACACATTGACAAGGACCAGGATGACACACACACACACACCCACCTCCTGCACAGCCCTCTGCACTGTCTCCAGTTCCCCCACCAGGGACCCGTCCAGCAGGAGGACAAGGGGGCTCAGCCGGGCTCTGCGACCGGAGCTCTTACGCTCACGACTGGAGCGTCGCAGAATCGAATGGTAACCCTGGCAACAGCAACCGCATCCAATTTAAGGTACAACACATCAGGAGATGGAGAAGAAGAATGAACCCCCCCCCATTAACCAGGAGAGGCTCCTGTCCTACCCTGTATTCTTCAGGGATGGGGGTGCTGGTGATGGGGGCTGGATCTGGGGACGAGGGGCTGGAGCTCTCCTCTCCCTCGGACGAGCTGCCTGTCTCACTCCCCGCCTCCCCCTTGAAGTGGAGGCGCTTCCTGTGGAACAGCTTGTTCATGATCTGCTTATACTGGGTGGAGGGCTGGACGCTGGGCTGCTTCAGGGGCTGGGACTGGTCCATGGAGCCCCGCCTCTTCAGGGCGCGGGGGATCTCGGCCCGGATGCGGAGCAGCTCCTCCAGGTCAGGAATCACCTGGTCCTGGGCCTGGGGGTCCACCACCGGCTGCAGCCGCGTGGGACTGAGAGGCCGGGGGGCGGGGGCTTTGACCCCACCCTCAGAGACAGGAGGGGCTGAAACTGGGGGCCGCTGCTGGGGATCCAGCCTCTCCAACTCAGCGTCTACATCCCCAGGGTTCAGCACTAGGGACGCCATTATTATTCCATTTGGTGCCATTGTTGTGATATTGATGAACATTGTAAACACTGAACAGTCAAATATGTACAGGTTATAATAGGTGCAATTACGTAGCCCTTTACCTTCTCCGTTGTACGCTGGCTGCCTCTGCTCTGGATGCTGGGGCCGAGGCTGGAGCTGCTGGAGGTACTCTCGTGGCAGAGGCTGGGGCAGGGGCTGGGCCTGGGGATGGAACTGAGAATGGAGCTGACGGTAGAGGCCCGTATCAGCCACACACTCCATGGCACTGGGGTGGCGTGTGGAGGCTGAGGCCCAGTGGGGGTTCTGCAGCCTCATGATGACAGACAGGGGGATGGGCCGACGTGGCCGGGACTTGGGGGCCATGGGGGGGATGGATATGCGGGAGATGATGGGCGGGGGGTGGTAGGGGGACTGGGTGGAGGAGTTGTGGTCTGGGGGCACCGAGATACGGGTGTTGCGTGGGAGAGATGCGTAGGGGCCGTGGGGGGAGAAAGGAAGGGATTCCTGAGAGGAGGAAGCAAGGGGTTAATGTACAAATCGAAACAAGTATTTTATTTGACAACAGTTTGTTTTCCTATTCAAACACCTACATTTAGGCAGGCACACACAGGCACAAGCACGCACCTTTTTCGAGGAAAGGGGAGGGCCATCGAGGTTGGACTCTCTCCAGTTACTGTTTGGCACCAACGGCCTCATCCACTCAGTCTCTGCAACAGGAAGGTGCCATGTTAACAGCACAAAGTTCACACGGTGTCCTGGCAACACCTCACACAGCCTCCTAGCAACACCTCGCATGGCCTCCAGAACAAATCTACAGTGCTGCTGTCTCAGTGTGTTAAGTTTTAAACACCAATGTTGCTCACAGTGTTCACACCTACAACTAATGCTCACTACTGCTCACTGTGAGACCGTTAATGCTAACTACTGCTCACTGTAAGAGAGTTCATGCTAACTACTGCTCACTCAGAGTTGTATTAATTGCTGCCTATTAATGAGTGTGTGTCATGGAAATTGCCACAGTATGCTTCCAAAAGAATCAATCAGGTCAGATGACTTTTCTATATGCACTATTTGTCTGTAGGATAAAAGTGTCTGTTAAATGAATATGTTGTAAACGTAAACATGTTTATTTATAGGCAAGACAGTGAGCTTGTTTCTTTCTGAGGAACATTGCTGCTTCTCTCAGGGCCCTCTGTTGCAGTACTCTTCTACGTTTCCATTTAAGACAAAGTGACACATAAATAGTGCGTATAATCTAGAAAGTATAGCGGAAGATGGATCAGAACTGCATAGTTCTACAGTATTTGGTGGTCAGAGTCAAGGAAGGCTCTGTATTTACTTTGCCACATCGCAAAGCAGCCACATATCCGCTACCAGGCATGGGGAACAAAAATAACCCAGTCCAGTGCAACGACAATAACTCAATTACTTTACTACAATTCAACAAGTGTCCAATGTGCAACACAATCGTAAGTGCAACATTGAGTCCCTTGCCAGACAGAGGAACAACATGCAATGCAGCGTGCAAAGATGACATATCTCTCTCGTATCTGCAGCCTTAAGCAGTGGGAGTTTTGCACCATGCACACACACGTCAGTACATTTTTCCTTCCGTGTGTGTGTGTGTGTGTGTGTAGAACTCACTATCATAGGTGTTGTGTGTTTTGTTCTCATATGACATGTCCAGATCTGTCTCATTCCACTTGGCAGGGTTCTTTGGCCTCTGCAAACTATCTTCTGAGAGAGAAAGAGAGACACACAGAGAGAGACACAGAGAGAGAGAAGAGAGAAAGAGACAGAGAGAGATAGAGACACACAGAGAGAGAGAGAGAGAGAGAGAGAGAGAGAGAGAGAGAGAGAGAGAGAGAGAGAGAGAGAGACAGACAGACAGACAGAGTGTGAGAGAGTGTGAGAGAAAGAGAGACATAGACAGAATGTAAATTCTGACACACTGGCACACATTGGCACACTTATCTTCTCACTTGTGCAGTATGGTAAGGGTTACGACAGAGTTTGGACTGCTGTATACATGCCATACCACAGCCAATACTCACCAGGCGATTTGAATGGGACAAAGTTCCGGGGCAGAGTGCTGGATGCTGATTGGCTGAAGCGAATAGGGGAAGGGCTTCTGTCTGGCTGCGACGTCCTGCGTCCCATTTGGGCAGGGTCATACGGGGCCAACAGAGTGGGGGAGGGGTGTGCCGTGGTCCGATATGATTGGTCATAGGAAGGAATTTTGGCGATGGAGGAGGAGGAGCCTGTTTCCATGTAACTGAGAGAGCTGGAGGGGCTCCTGTTGTGAGGCTGCGTGCGCCTCTGGGTGTGAGGGGATAGGTTGGGAGGGGTCATCTGACCACAGGAGTAGGCGGAGTCAAAACCAGGGCAAGGGGAAGTGGAGTAGATGTCTCTACGGACCTGAGGTGGAGTGAGCTGGTGGGTGGGGAACATGGGGGACGAAGGCCTGTTCCTAGTGCTGGAGTTGAGGGAATCCCGGGAGCCGGAGTTGGTAGAGTAGGGCATCAAAGTGCTATTGGTGCCACCGCCAACACTCGTCTCTCTGAAGGTGGAGCTAGAGATGGAAGGGGTCGGGCTAGAGATGGAAGGGGTGGGGCTATAGATGGAAGGGGTGGGGCTATAGATGGAAGGGGTGGGGCTGGAGATGACAGGAGTGGTACTGGAGGAACTGGACTGACTGGCAGACTGCAGGGAGAGAGAGCCCGAGGGTGTCAGGGACATTACACAGATAGGCACTCTTACACAACACGGACACACACACACAGCTGGAACTTATTACACTCAGGATTTCTGTTTGTACCTTATACACTGGTGGGTCACTGGGAGCGACATCCTGCAGGAGAGAGTTAAATTCTCTGGACAGCTCATCTGCTGTGGCCATGGATGCATTCAGGTCTTCATTCATGGTCTGGACTGAACATATTGAACAAACAGCAACACAAAAATATGAAAGCAGGAAAAGAATGTTTGTGGACATGCATAGAAGATATGAGACTTGGTACTCACACAGCATGTTGCTTCCGAAGCTACTGTGTGAGCTCATGGCTAAGTAGTGGTGTCCGGCTCCTGATAAACAAATATGAGAAACAAAGAAGACAAGAGTTCAGTCGTCAAACAAAGGGGATTGGGATTAATAAAATCCAGTGGCTGTTTAACATTCAGGCATTGAATCTATGCAACTAATATTTGTGTTTGGCTCCACCGACACAAGATTCAATGAGTTGTCACTCCATGTACAGTATTACACGCTACTAAACTCAATTTCCATCAAAACTCTCCATGTTTTCACCTGGTCTGGATAGTTTTTGGGTTGATGTTGAGTTAGACAATGACCGCGTTTCCCAGATTCGTTAAGAAGCTCTTAACGCTAAGAGCTTCTCAGGAGCGTTCTAAGAGCGTTCTAAGAGCGCTCTAGAACGCTCGTAGAACGCTCCAATGACCTGATCAAACACTGTCTGCGGAGGGTGCGCAGCATCGTCGGGACGGCTCTCATCCTAGACGCAGACTATTAGCCCTCCTCTCCTCTGGGGTGCGCTACAGGGCCCTCCGTTCCCCGACCAGCAGGTTCAGGAACAGCTTATTCCCTGTGGCTGTTACAGTGCTGAACTCTGCACCACGGTGAATCTAATCAAAGAGCTGACTCTTTCCTCAGAAGTGTTGAGTTCCTCCCTTATCATCTAGCTCCTACGCACCTTCCCTCCGCTTCCCTCCTTACGAGGCACACCTTTTACCTGTTCAAACAAGACACAATAGCATGACAGACAATATTTCCCCTAGCGTTAATAATATTCAAATGTCACGCATACGGTATTTTGCAAGCAGTGTGGTCATATGAACATTGTCCAACCCCCTGAACACTCCTAAAATAACAGAGATCCAGTCCCCAGTCTAAATCATCTCCAGTCATTGGATATAACCATATGTTCCCTGTAGTAATCTCAGACGACTTGAACCTCAGTGCTCAGCCACAGACAGGTGTTGCATACTACATTTACATTTTACATTTAGTCATTTAGCAGACGCTCTTATCCAGAGCGACTTACAGTAAGTACAGGGACATTCCCCCCGAGGCAAGTAGTCAGATGGCTGAGTAACCGCTCAGCCATCTGACTCCCTACTAACTGCTAGTCTCGAAGAGGAACAAAGCAGGAGTTCACCAAGCCTCAGACAGACAGCTGTGTGTATGTGTGTGTGTGTCTGTCTTTTAGCAGGTGAGTAAGCCAGGCCAAGCCTGTGAGGTCTCAGAATTGCCTCTGTCAGCATCAGGTAGCGCAGTGGTCAAAGCAGACACAGGTGTGCTGTCACAGTTGACTCAGTCCAGACTCATAAATGCTCCACAATATGGAACAATCAAAAAAAGAACACCCCATTCCATCCTTTAACAACATGCTGGCCGTCTCGGATGTTGGCGCTGTTGTCTGAATCCCTCAGGGACGAAACCTGAATGTCGCAACAACATGGTTCTAAAGGAGAGAATCATCGTGTATAAAACAGGCTCCACTCTAATAACAGGAAGGTGAGCTACTGCTCAGGTCATTGTACGGACATCGATCCACCCACACACCACGAGAGATGGGAAAGGAGAGCCTAAAACATAGTAGATATAGCAGAGTACAAAGTATAGTAAAGTCCTCACCAAGTACTCATCAATGAGGCAAACTGTTTTTAATCATGAAAATATTTTTTTCAACGTTCATATCTTTATTTTCCAAACCTTAAAAAAATGGCTTTCAATTTTTCACACCAAATTATTGTTTTTATTTTAGAAATTATTTGTTCAACCTTTAAACTTTTTTTCCCTCACACGTGAAGTGAAAGGAGAGGAGAGAGGACAACTTCGTTACTTCCCATCTCTGCACACCACACACACAAATACTCAAAACTTGCGAGGATTAGTTGTCTCCAGTTATGCTACGGTGGATCGGGATACCAGATCAACAGGAAGAGGTCAGACAGATGTACTGAACATCCAACACTGTTCTGTCTGGTCTGCTCTCCTTAAACAGAGTAGAGTGTGTCTACAGACGAGTCAGTGGACTCTCAGACCGGCCTCATGTTCACATTCCACACCCCTCCGTCCAATGAGGTTCACAGCACGGCCTGGGGCCACTGCTGTTCAGCTTATCTGTGTTTTCTGAGAGCATTGCACACAGAAGACTCCCTTTCTGTCTCTCACTTTCTCTCCCGCTCTATGTCTCTCCCTCCCATACTCGTTCTGTCTCTCTGTCATTCTCTCTCTCTCTCCCCCTCTCCATGACTCATATGAGTCATTCAAACATACCAGCTCTCACTCTACTCAGTAACTCATTTAACCCTGTTATCTCTCTCTTTCTCCCTTCCACACTCCCTCTGTTTTTGCTACCCTTCTCCATCCTTCAGCGCTCTTCTAAAATGTCTCCTGCCATGTTAAAGTATGCTGGGGAACTTGATTCAGAGCCTGCCGTACTGCACACGCTATTCTAGGGATTGTTTTTTATGATGAAACATGTCTGCATGCAACACCTTTGCGCTGGTTATGTAGACCTCCTCAAAGTCTGCCTACTGGGTCATGTGACAGCTGGTCCCATTAGAGTTCTGTAATGACAGAGGCAGATGAGGGGGGAGAAGCTGGAGGTTGACTGTGGGAAGTGAAGAGATATTAAAGGATTAAAGACAACAATGGGCTACCCTTAGCAGAATCCTAGGGTGTGTCCATAATGACTACAAACACTCCCTCCATTCTTGTTTCTCTGTCTCTCTGTCTCTCTCTCTGTCTCTCTCTCTCTCTCTGTCTCTCTCTGTCTCTCTCAATTTTTTCTCTCCAGGGCTCGTGATTACAAATGTCAGGCAGAGCCTCCGGTTTCTGTTCAGTTGCTCATTTCCCCCCCCATCCTTCCATCCTTTCATTCATTTCCTACGTGTCCCGTTTCAGTTTCATCTGCCCACGCCAGCACCTTCCCTCGCCAGACTCTCCCTCTCTCTGGAGACCACGGACCAGGCAGTGTAGGCTAGCTGGCAGACACAACATCCCACAGGACTGTTGCCATGGGATCCCATCCAGCGACCCTCCGGCCTCTAACTGATACATTGACATTCCTCCGAATAATTTCCACCTGACAGTTAACCCGAGCTAGTACACGCCTGATGTTTTACATAAAACTCCTGCAGCTTCTGACAGGCAAGCTTGACATTCTGGTTGATGCTCTTTCAGGTCACAAAGAAGTCAGCCTGCCATGTTGCAGCAATTCATCAGAAGCCACCTTGTTTATCTTGGATGGGTTTAAATGATTTGTTACTCTATAGCACCTTTTAAATCATGTCATTAGATCTCTGTCACAGGTCAGTACAAAACTAAACAAACATTTGACTCTATGGAACCATCTTACATATACTATCAAGCAGCAACACAGGTAAGTGGTGCTGTGCTCTGACATTGCGTAACCTATCAGGAATGTATGTCTCTCCGCACTGGGGAAGAGAGACCAGTTATTAATCAGGTGTGTCTGACAGTTAGTCTGTCGGGGGGGTTGAGGGTCGGAATTCTTCCAAGATAATCTCATAAGGTTAGACTATGATCCACAACATGACTTGACAGAAACTTTGTATCTTAAGGTTACACAGGTTTAAAAATAAATGCTTTGAGCCATGACCCAAACTTCAAAGTAAGTGTGTCTTTGTAGACATACACACACACACACACACACACACACACACACACAGACACTATGTAGTGTCTATGAAGGATGTTTATAGAGCAAAGTAATTGCTAAAGATACACATGACTATGGATTCAGATCCCACACCCTTACTCTTGATTCATCCTACCACAATGGGTCATTAAAAAAAAGCAACCTCACTCTAACCGACGACACTCCACCCAATTCATTGAAAGGAAGCAATGTCTTACACATCTGGGCTTAAAACAAAACGTATACAGTCACTGTTCTTATTTTAGACACCCATCGGAAATTGTAGTGACTGTAAATATTTCTCAACCACATTCACTCTCCCACGCACACACACACACAAGTAACTCTGCAGTCAAAGTTAGGATGAGTGACTTATTGGACATTTCTTGATTTCTGCTCACACCCCAACTATACTGATCAGGTCCCAAAACAACACATATCCTTTATGCCAGCATGTGACTAAGGAATCTCTGAATTTCACACCAACCGATATGGCATATCTAACATCCACACCAAACATTGTTTGAGCTCTGCAGAGTAGCATTAGGGGAAAATATTATGTATACCATCATTAAAAGTAGTACATATGGAGACTAAATATGGATAGTAGGCTACCAGGATTAGCGGACACACACAGAACCATAATGAACAAGTGTTTGAAAGTTTGAAAAGTGTATATAGAACCTCTTCAGATCTGGTTAGTGGGTCATGTGTGTGACAAGAGATTTATGTTTGATGGAAATTCCTAGTGCAGGTTAGAGAAAATAACCGGCATTAACGGCAATGCTGTCCAGCTGGTTTAGCTTGGAGACACGCCATGAGTGATCCAACGAGGTAAAACTATTAACTTCACAGACAGTTTTTTCAAGTTGGTTGAAATGTTTTTAACAATTTTATCAAATGGTTTGAAATGTCATTCTTTTCACCATGTCTTTAAAAAATAAAGAGATATTCTAGTCGAGATGATTGCACGGCTATATCCATCGTAAACTTGCAGACTTTTAAGTGTCTAGCCTGCAGGCCATTCTATGGCTTGATCCATGTTTTGTGCATTGAGAACATCTGACTTTCATTAGTTCAAGAAAGCTATGCGGTCCTCTTCACATTTACCACTCACGCCGCAATTCTCACAGTAGGCTATCTCTCATTAAAACATACAGATAAACAAAACAGAAACAACAGAAACAATAGTCTATTGGCCTATTCAACTAAGAAACGATCCTTAAGTGGGCTATATACTTGTCATGTTGCGACTCTTTCTATATCCAACTGAAACATACTTCTAATTAAAGCCTTCCTTACCCCCAAAAACCTGCCGTCTTCGTACAAACAACAGCCGATCCTCAACCGAAATACGTTTTCTGAAGTAGGAACAATCCCTCTTTGTCTTTACAAAACTGTTTATGGAGGTATTAAGTTGAGGCATTCAGTCAATGCGTTTTGAGTAAAGCAAGTTATTTTGGTACGTTCATAGTCCAACCCACATTGTCTGCTGCGTTGCTGTAACCCGAGCCAGCTGTTCTTCGTCCACAGCTGGCGCAGGTAAGCCTACCCTCCAGTGGTCCCATCTTGCAAACGCATTTTAGATCATGTATTTTTCTATGCAAACATGAAACATGTACTGAAACAATACGGGCTACTGGAGAATCTCCCTCACAGATTTAGAAGCATAAATGGGAAACAAAGGTTAATCGTACCGGCTTTTGAACTTCAACCAATTAACTAAATTATGAATTTAATAATGATGACGTGAACAAGATTACTGAAGTGGGTGTGTTTCAACCGAACGTCATGAATATTAAAATAACCTCGCACTGTCACCTCTTTGTCCCGCCCCTCAAGTGAAGTGTTTCCGTCAAGATGGTGGTTGGTGCCTTCCCTATCGCCAAGCTGCTCTACCTTGGTGTACGGCAAATGAGCAAACCTGTGGCGAACAGGATTAAGGCAGGGGCTAGAAGAAGCGAGTTCTTCAAGAATTACGTATGCCTTCCACCAGCACAGTGTGAGTAATTGTAGTCTATATGCCATGTTTTACCGCCTCTGTCTCTGACATCCAGAGATTGCACGCAACACGGGATGACTGTCCTGTGACGATAACCAATGAGATTTACCTGTCACTACTTTTGAGCCAATCGTTAACATGGGTGTAGTCTTAAATGGGTGTATTTTTGTGATTGAAAGAGATGTTACCCAATGGGGCTGTTCTCGCTGTGTGAACGCGTTTGTCATTGAGGTGGAATGAATCCTTTTGAAAGTGCCTTTTGACCAGCGGTGACTAGCATTTCGCTTTGACAGTATTTCAACTAAAGCTAGTAAGGTTAGGACGATACAATATGAATGACCAGCTCTTTGCTGAAAAACGTTCGTTTGAAACAAGCGATGACAAACAAGTATGAATTCAACATAGACAGTTCACAGATTATTTAAAACACCAACTCAACTGCACAACTCTCAATAAGTCTCCACATGAATATTAGTAGTATAAAAGTATATTAGAAAAACTGACAAATTATATATTGTATGTATTCTCTATTCAGTATACCACTGGATTGAGATGAGGACCAAGATGCGGATCATGGGTTTCCGAGCCTCCACCATCAAGCCCCTGAATGAGGAGGCAGCAGCCGAACTGGGGGCAGAGCTGGTGGGAGAGGCCATCATCTTTGTAATCGGCGGCGGCTGTATGGTGTTGGAATACAGCCGGCAAGCCATGAACTCGCGACGAAAGGAAGACGAGCTAAACGAGACCATCACTAGCCTACAGACACAGCTGGGAGAGCTTGCCCTAACCACAGAGACACTAGATGCCCAGCTCAGAGAGATGAACAGGCTAATGTTATCCTTCCCAATCCCTGCTGCACCTGCTACCGTTTCAAAATGATATAAAGGGTTCTTGGCTGAGTGACAAGGACTGTTTGTTATTCTGTGTGTGGTGTACAACAGTACGGTACAGCACTTCCATGTTAGTTACACAGCCTTTACATCTCTGCCACCTATATGGATCTGCCGTTCCGCGAGCGATGGGAACAGATCGATACGCATACTAGTGCTTTATGTACCGTCATCTGCACCTGTTTGAACAACCAGTTGTGAAAACAATTTGCTATGATATTCATAGTTTATATCCAATTCTGTAAGCATGATTGAAAAAGGCACCATACAGGAATTATTTCAACATATCGTGCCCTTTGTAATTTGGTTTATTAAGCACTTATGATTATAAACATAATTCCATTAACTGTTTTAATGTAGTTGGCTGTGGCATTACAGAATGGTAGAACAATTAAGAGGTGTTTTTCCCCCCACATTTAATTTCATTCACAATTCTCTTCCTCTCCTAAAGATGTGTGTCTACACACTGGATCCATGCACTAGTTGAAAAGAGTGTGTATTAACGGTGCCTGTGGTGTGGGCATACAATTGTAAAATAATGATGTAAAATAAATCTTACTGTTCAAGTGTATGTGGAGTGTGTTTGTGTTCCTTCTCCAAACGCAAGTCTATAACGGTGACTCTCCAGTAGATGGCGGTAAGCATCTGTTGACATAGGTTGTATGCTATGTATTAAGACAGCTAGGCTACTTTATTGGGAGAAGCCACCAACGGTAAAATTGAATCTACTGCATTACGTTCTACGCAAGGAATTGTTTTTAAAGCAATGACGTTGTTGCATTTTTGTGAATACTTGTTCGTGTAACCTATTTGCAGCTCTTAAAAGTGTTTGGTGCAGCAAGACTAGACATAGGCCTGCTGGTGTCTGTGGTTAGCTGTCAGCAGCAGTACATTGCTATCACACTGCGGGTATCGTTAAATAAACACTTAGCTCTTGCTAATTTCAACCACAGATGTCGGCGTGCGCGATTACATCAGCCGGATAGATCTGCAGGCGTAGTTAGACTAGCTAACAAGCAAGCATTGCTTTGACAAAGTTAGTTAAGCTAGCCTCTACTACACTGTCACAGCAGGGTCAGGGGATGTGCTGCTGACATGATGAGTCACCTTGTGTCCAGTGCAGTGCATGTCATCTAATTGTATGACATTAATTTCCTTGTATTTACTTGTCTGCAGATAAGGAAATAGCTGCACACGTTTATTAACACAATGAATAGTGTTGACGTGAAGAAACTAAAAGTCAATGAGTTGAAAGAGGAGCTGCAGCGCCGCGGCCTGGACACCAAAGGGCTGAAAGCTGATCTCGTGGACAGGCTCAGGGCCGCTATGGACACTGGTGCAGCGGCTCCGGAAGAGGGCATCGGATCAGCGGGCGACCTGGGAATGGGCTCCACTGGGTTACTGAGCGATGATCCTATTCCTAACCAAGGTAGTTAATACGCCCTCAATATTAGCCTGTATTTCAGAGTGATATGTGCACAATTATTTTACAAATTCAAAAGATCATCGCCCAAAAGTGGTAGCCTAGTAATATATATATTTTTGTTGTTGTATTGAACAGACGAAAGAATATCTGAAGAGGAAAGCAGTGAAGATGGCGAAGGCTTTGATAGGGCAGAGGTGACACCAGGTGGAGATTTATGTAGAGAAACCGTAGGTACAGTTTCAGAGAGAGAGCTGGCTCCTGCCATGACTTGCGGGATGTCAGACTTCTCATCAGATGTTGATGTGAGCCAGACCGAAATCACTCCTCACGATCCCAAGACCGAGCCTGAGCTGGAGGAGCACCCTGATATCAAACCAGGTGAGTCAGCCAGAGGCGCCGCCAGGAATTTTGGGCCCCATGAAAAAAAGAAAAAAAAAGGTTTATCATTTCTATTAGTTTTTCAATTTTTTTGAATCGTCATACCTCCCCCCCCCCCCCCCCCATATTGCGCCCCTGAGTTCACCGTTGTGCCTAGCCTACACCATGTAGTTTCCAAAAGATGTTCTCCTTAAAAAACAAACTAAAAAAACGAGCCCCCTATTCCGTGTCTCAGAAATTGAGATGAAATCCGAGGTGAAAAAGGAGGAAGAGGAGAACACGGAGTGCCAACAGGAAGTTCCGAAGCCGGAGCAGAATCCTCGCCAGCAGCAGTCCGCCAATGAGTGGGAGGAGCTTGAGGGCCAGCAGGTGGAGCATGCCAAGATGGAGGCAGAGCGCTCCGGCCAGTATGGACGCAAGAGGTCGCATGATGAGGGCCGGGGCCACGGCTACTATGAACACCGCGAGGACAAGAGGTCAGTTCTGCTCCGCTTGCTGCTTTGTGCTGGTTAGGTCGTGTGGTCGAAAGTCACTGACGAAGGAAGCCATGTTCTGATATGTGCATTTGAATGGTGATTTAATGGTCTTTTCAAGATCCCGCTCACCACAACCACCTGCTGAAGAAGAGGAAGAGGACTTTGACGATGCCCTTGTTGCCCTGGACACATGTACGTAAAGGTCTTTACAGCCAATTAACATATGCATTTAGTGAAGATGACCTGTTTGAAGGGGAGGTGCTTTGAAGCGACCATGGTCACAGCCATGTGTAATCACTGTTCACATTCTAATCTCACCCCCCCCCCCCCCCCCCCCCCCCCCAGACAACTGCGACTTGCACTTCAAAGTGTCCCGCGATCGCTACAGTGGCTATCCTCTGACCATCGAGGGCTTCGCCTACCTCTGGGCGGGAGCGCGGGCCTCGTACGGCGTCACCAAGGGCCGTGTGTGTTACGAGATGAAGGTACTAGAATGCAGACGAAACCGTATCCATCGGTTTCCCCACAAGCATTCCTCTCAAAGTTGGCTCTACGCAGCTTCACATGCCTACAGTGGGCTTTGTATGTATATATCATATGCTGTACCTGTTCCAGGTGATCGAGGACATCCCGGTGAAGCACCTGCCCAGCAGTGAGCCTGATCCCCATGTGGTCAGGATCGGCTGGTCTCTGGACTCCTGCAGTACGCAGCTTGGTAAGGACAACACGCGGTCAGAGCAGTTACAACGTAGGTGCGCGTCAGTGGACGACTCGGTCCCAAAGATCACTGCTCCACCTGTAGCCCTGACGTCACTGCTGTGGGGTTTTCAGGTGAGGAGGCTTTTTCCTTTGGATGCGGAGGAACCGGCAAGAAATCCTCCGACTGCAAATTTGAAGATTACGGAGAGAAGTTCGGTGAAAACGATGTCATCGGCTGTCACATCGTGAGTATGGGGATTATCCGGTAGCTTTGAGCCCTGCGTATGGTCTTTGAAACGTTTGAAGACGGACTCAAATGTTTCACTGTTGCACGCACTCTGTCCTCTCAGGACTTTGACAGCGGTGAGGAGGTGGAGATGGCGTTCTCGAAGAACGGAGTGTGGCTGGGCGTGGCTTTCCGTGTCCCGCGGGAGGCCCTGGACGGCCGCGCCCTCTTCCCACACGTCCTGGTGAAGAACTGCGCTGTGGAGTTCAACTTCGGCCAGAAGGAGGAGCCCTACTACCCCGCTCCGGAGGGCTACGCATTCATCCAGAACGTCGGCCTGGAGCACAGAACCCGAGGAACCCTGGGTCCCGTTAGGAAATCGGAATGTGAGGTATGTCTGCATCTACATTTACATTTAGTCATTTAGCAGACGGTCTTATCCAGTGCGACTTACAGTAAGTACAGGGACATTCCCCCCCGAGGCAAGTAGGGTGAAGTGCCTTGCCCAAGGACACAACGTAATTTGGCTCAGCCGGGAATCGAACTGGCGACCCTCAGATTACTAGCCCGATTCCATAACCGCTCAGCCACCTGACTCCCATCTCCGTTGCATCAGGATCCTGACTGCCGGCGGATTGAGATTTTAGAGTGTATAATGACCCGTCTCTATCCGTGCTTGTGTGTCGACACCAGATCCTGATGATGGTTGGTCTGCCTGCCTGTGGAAAGACCACGTGGGCCACGAAGCACACTGAGAAGCATCCAGAGAAGAAGTACAACATCCTGGGCACCAACGCCATCATGGACAAGATGAAGGTGAAAGCTCTGCGAACGTGGGAAGGGAGAGGTCGACGAAACGCAGCTGTGTTCCGGGAGCAGCGTCACCGACGAAGTTCTCTGTTGTCTAGGTGATGGGTCTGCGTCGCCAGAGGAACTACACGGGTCGCTGGGACCTCCTGATCCAGCAGGCCACCCAGTGTCTGAACCGGCTCATCCAGATCGCCGCCCGCAAGAGACGCAACTACATCCTGGACCAGGTAGCCCCCCTTCTCTCCTCCCCCTCTGCTCTGATACACCACCCTCTGCTCTGTGTGCCCCCAGTATGCTCACAACCTCTCTAATGGATTATTTATTTATCTTTCAGGGGACCAATGTAGGATAGAGTAGAGGAAGCATTGATCAGCCTCTTGTCGCTTGCTGTTTACTGTAATGTTAACACTCTCCTGTGACAGTGACAGAATCTTTAATGTCATCATCTCTCAGCGTATTTTATGCCTTTTTATCACTGTCATTACATCCAATGCTGTGTGTGTTGGGAACTCCCAGTATTGTACAAGTAGTCCAGTACTATGTTGAGAAACGAGTAAACTCTGACTGGTGAGTAAGAAAAGAAACAACAAAAATAATACCTTCCGTTGCTATGGTGACCATGACGAGACTATTGATAGCCTATTTAAAGGTATGTTTAACAGTTAGATGTTGGAACTGTCCAGGGTGTTTTATTTTATGAATTGAACCTGAAGGTAAGTGTGAAGACTAACCGTTTTCAGCTTTTCAGGGCGTTTATTGTCATGTTTTTGTAACTTCTGGGTTGGGTAAGTAAGTCTAATGGATGTTGGATCCAAGCTTGGAAACTGTGAGTAGTTCCAGGTAAGATATGTGTGTGTTCTGACCTGTGGCACAGAGGCACAGACTGCATTAGGAGCAGGTAAGTGTAGGTAGGTAAGGGGACCCTGTCAGGTTAGGGAAACTTTTATTTTTATGAGCTATTTCTCAGGTTGATACTGATGTAACTTTTCATGCTATGATTGGTATGATTCAGGAAAGAGTCCTTTAGAATCTCGACATTGTCGTCATAATAATCATCATAACTGCCTTTCCAAACACTGAAGATAATTATTTGTCATTTATTGTTAAGTCTACATATCTTTTTGTTCCCTCATAGTAATTTCACTTTTCAATCTCTTGATACACTCCAGTGCCAAACAAATATAACAGCCATTTGATAGTCTGTGGATTAAAGGGTCCCCTTTTGTCTCTCAAAGCGACGGTTGACAGAGTCTCGATGCTGCTGTCTGCAGGTGAGTCTGTGAGGGTGCGAGAGGCTGACAGTAATTTGCAGGAGGGTAGTAACGTAGCTTGACAACCAAGCCCAACCTCTCTCACTTGACTATTACAGGGTTCCAGCTTCCCCCCCCCCCCTCAGTGGAAAGCAAAGCCATAACAAGTAAACAATAACAAACAGCTTGTTCTACTTTCTTGTCACCATTGCTAGACAAATGTATATGGATCAGCCCAGAGACGAAAAATGCGACCTTTTGAAGGTTTTCAACGCAAGGCTATTGTAGTGTGTCCCCCGGACGAGGACTTAAAAGAGCGAACGTTAAAGCAAACTGATGAGCAGGGGAAGGATGTTCCCGATCATGCTGTTTTAGAAATGAAAGGTAGGAATCTGTGAAAAAAAAAAAAAAATTCCACCAGATCTACTTAACTTTTTTTCTATGTTTTTGTGTCTAAATCAAACTTGGAAGGTGCCCCCCCCCCCCTTTCACCCTCTCCCCATTAACTAGGCCAGATTTATAAACTCCACATGATTTAATGGCCCTCCAGAATTTGATCCTTCTTTGTTTTGCCCTGTCTTTGCCACTTGCCATAAGACTCCCTCCAAATGCACTGCAAACTGAGGTGCTGGGCTGTTTTACAATAGATCCAAATGACCCATATTGCACAAGGGGTTTCCATGTTGTCTAAACTGACGCATGTTGTCTAAACTGACTGATGAGTCCGGTTGTAGACTTCAGCCTCCCCTGGTTTGCAGTCCTCAGACCCTTAGTCCTGCCGTCTCTCCTTTTGTCATCTGTCCTTGTTTCAAGTTCTCCCTCTTCCCCCGTTGTGTTTGCTTGAACAAATGTTTCCTCCTGGTTTCTTTTGGAGGTCATGTTTTTGTTTGTTCCAGACCATGTCAGACACACACCCACACACGCACACTGTCATCTGCTGTCATCCAAGAGCCCCTCTCAGTTTAGATTCTCTAGTGTTTACTATTCTTGTCTATGGTATTAATTATGTTTCATCTTGTCTCCTGGTGGTGTGGCTGTTCTGGTCTTCACCACAACCCCCTCCCCGGTGTCTCCCTCTCTGTCTTTCTCTCCTCTCTGTCTTTCTCTTCTCTCTCCTCTCTGTCTTTCTCCCCCCCCCCCCCCCTCCCCCGCTGTCACCACTTCAAGCCAACTTTGTGCTTCCTGAGACCAGCGACTTTCTGGACGAGGTGACCTTTGTGGAGCTGCAGCGCGAGGATGCTAGCAAGCTCGTGAAGGAGTACAACGAAGCGGGACAGAAAGCTGGCCCGCCCCCGGACAAGCGCTATGACAACCGCCAGGTGGGCTTCCACGGGCGTGGCGGAAGCTTCCAGCGCTATGACAACCGCGACGGACCCCGTGGTGGGGGCTACCAGAGCCGGGGTGGAAATGGAGGAGGAGGGGGTGGGTACAGAGGAGGTAAGGAGACCGTTCTCCTCGGCTCCTGTAGTTAAGCCTTCCCCTAGGAGTTCAGTAGAGGTGCCGTTGTCGACTGCTAATGCGGTGTATATTCTTCGCTCCAGGCTACAACCGCGGGAACTACAACCAGAACCGCTGGGAAGGCAACTACCGCGACGGAAGCTCCAACGGCCGAGGAGGCTACAACCGTAACCAACAGTCAGGAGGAAACTACAGCCGGCAGGCTCCCTATAACAAAGGCTACAGTCAGGTACACACACACCCCTTCATCTACCTGAGAAAAGCTGACACAAATGCAGATCAACAGCTGTTTATGGATTGTAAATAACCCTGTGGGCTGTCTGTCTCTCTCAATCTCTAGAGCTACAACCCGGGCTATAACCAAGGGTACAACCAGGGGAACTATAACCAAGGTTACAACTACGGCAACTACAGCCAGTATCCAGGATACGGCCAGAGCTACAGCGAGACACCTGCCACTGGACAGACGTACAACCAACAACAGAGCTACGACCAGCAGTACCAGCAGGTAATGAACCAGGGTCTTAACTCCTTAGTCAAACTACGTTTTAACCCAGCCACTGCAAACATTAATTTGTTTTGTAAAATGTTTTTCACTGTACAGTATCTGTCCAATAACTACATTTTCTTTTCTCTCCCCCGCTCCCTCTCCCCTGCCCCCTCTCTCCAGTATGCCCAGCAGTGGCAGCAGTACTATCAGAACCAGAGCCAGTGGAACCAGTACTATGGCCAGTATGGGAACTACTCTGGACAGGGAAACCAGGGCTCCTCCTCGGGGGCCCAGTAACTGAGCCTTCGTCTGCACCCCTGGTCCGCACCCCTGGTCCGCGCCCCTGGTCCGCGCCCCTGGTCCGCACCCCTGTCCTTTACTCTGGAGTCTCATTCTTTCCTCAGTGTCTGTCAACTTTTCCAG
>NC_061074.1:8328381-8410881 GCF_021917145.1 Hypomesus transpacificus | reverse complement strand
CCAATCAGAGAACGGCGATTGGGGGTCAGGCTGGAGATCAGTGTGTCAACTCTGAAGGTTTTTGCTTTTTTTTTCGTGGTGACCTTGAACTAGGCTTCTCAACCCGATGTGGCCGATCTGTCTTACTCACGGAAACATTACAGAAGTTCTTGAAACTCCAGGTAGCTAAGATGCTTCGCCATCTCATCAGCTTCCATGTGATCAAAGAGCAAGGGACACTTTCCTCTTTTTCACAGAAGGTGAGGGGGTGCTTGGGATATGTTCACAGCAGTGTTTCTGTTGAAAGACACCAAAAACATTCAATCAAGACATTGTCTATTGAAGTTTGTTATTGACCTCACAGATGGATCAGATATTGATTTGATTCGAAACGGCTCATAGGTTAAGGCCATTGTTACTTACACGCAGGATGAATCGATGAACTGCGAGTGTGTGTTCTCGACCTCTGACCTCACCAGGGTCCACAGGTCGCCCATGATGTGCTCCAGTCTGGGATCAGCCTCGAACACCGCCGGGAACTGACTGATCCACTGCCTGGCCAGGACAACAACAGAGACATGCTAGGTGGTCAATACTGGACAAACACTAACAATGACGGAGCACATCACTGTCTGAGACAAACTCCAGTCAAGTATTTTTTGTAGTGTCGCAACAGAGCAGAATTGAAAGATTTTTTGAAAAATTGTGAAACAGAATGGTGTGGGTTTTGTGTGTATGTGAAAGTATGTGTGTGTGTATGAGTTTGTGTGTTTATTGATGCTAACCTGATGAGGTTGTAGATCTGTGATCTTCTCAGCCCCTTCTCTACAGGACAGTCCTTATAGGTAACAAAAGTCAAGGAGCACATGCACCACCCCACTGTTAGACAACAACACAACTACTACCGCTGCTGCCACACATCCACGCTCCAACACAAATGAGCTTCTTCAGTAAACACGTCTGGCCTAACAAAGAAGTGTTTGTTTCCTGGTTTCAGGGATTAATAGACATGTGATGAGGTGCTGCGCGCCGACGGGCCCGGAGGGGGGGGGGGGGGGGGGGGGGCACTTGTGGCGGGGTGAGGGAAGAGGGGGTTAGTTGGGGGCACTCGGGGCAGGGTCAGGGGGGGGTTGCAGTAGAGGATCTTAAAGGATATAGAGCCAGGAGCTTTAAGGCAAAGGTTTGGGAAGGAACCACCCAGATGTGCATCATCAGCGTCATGTTGACCATCTGGGACCCTCTGACAAGCCTCCCCTCCGAGTCTGAAACCAACACAAGACTTTAGGGTCAAAACACCAAGCGCAAGTAAAGGAGGGCCGGAGTTCGAAAGGAAAGGATTGTTTAACAGTAATAAATATATTCATAACACATGAATATGTGACGATGTATAAGTGCCTACAGCTGGAAGAGGTGGATTGCTAACAGGTCTTCCTCCTGGTGTCATGTTGACCTTTGATCCTAGATTGTGGAACTGAGGGCAAGTACGTCAAATAATGCGAGCCAGTTCCCGTCCATGCGTTCGACTAGCTGTGTGGCTATCCCAGTCTGATGAAACAAAGCTTGATTGTGTGTCTCCTCTTGCCTCACACATCCCCCCCCTCTCTCTCCCTCACTCTCACCCTAGACTCTTCCCTCTCATCCCACGCTTACATAACCTGCCTGGGATAAAACAAGGGCGAGAGAGTGGGAAGGACTGAGCGATGAGGTCAACAGCTAAACAAGGGAGAGCCCCCCCCCCCCCCACACACACACACACACACACACACATAGACACACAAACTCATAAAGACAAACACACACATTTATAAACACACACCAAAGCAGTGTAGACAGAGCTGGATGAGTTCATCCAGGCTGGCCGCTCGCGTCAGGGGGAGCGGGATGGGGGTCTGCAGGGCTCGGCAGATCTCCTGGGGGCTGGGGCAGGTCATACGCCTCTGAACCGGACGTCTGCTCTTCACCCCCCCAGGGCCCTCCACGCGACACTTCCTGCAGACGAGAGAAAGAGAGAGAGAGAGAGAGAGAAAGAGCGAGAGAGAGTTAGAGAGATACATTTGCCACCTATAAAGATCTAATCATTCGCTCTGTGACGGAATGTGATGCTTGTCAATCTGGTTCCTGCAAGTTCCTACCTGTTCGTCTTACCAGCATGTGTTGATACGCTTTTTGTTTATATTGACACTGGACCTACTAAGCAAGCCTGTAATGTCAAGGAATCAGTCATACAGAATCTGATCCCAACAGTGGCTTTCAGTTTTTCTGTCAGTGGTCATTGTGTTGTTGTACAGTAAAAAATGTCCTCAGTATGACCGTGGTGTGGAGCAGATTGTCTCATTGCCTTGTGTATGAGGAAAACATTACCAGGAAATGCACATTACTTTAATTCAAAGAACTTGCAAGTTATCTGAATAACCAGACTATCTCCCTCTCTCGGTCTCGGTCTCGGTCTCTGTCTCTGTCACTCTCTCTCTCTCTCTCTCTCTCTCTTTCCCTTCCTCCTTGTCGGTATCATCAGTACAAAATGTTTAACTCTCCTCATTCGAAGTTGTGAGTCGTGTTCAAACTCACCTCATATAGAAACAGACACACAGAAACTCACAGACACAAACACACACACACACACACTGCTGTATCTATTAGTGTAAATAGACTTGGATGTGCATGGTAGCACAGAGTCATACAGGCCTAGGGGTCCTGCTCAGTCTGTGTTTCTCCTTATGGACGGTCTCTCCAGGACATTCTGTTCAATTCCTATCCCAACCTGCAGCTCCTCAACCTGCAGCTCCCCAACCTGCAGCTCCCCAACCAGCAGCTTCCCGACCTGCAGCTCCCCAACCTGCAGCTTCCCAACCTGCAGCTTCCCGATCTGCAGCTTCCCGACCTGCAGCTCCCCAACCTGCAGCTTCCCGACCTGCAGCTTCCCGACCTGCAGCTTCCCAACCTGCAGCTCCCCAACCTGCAGCTTCCCGACCTGCAGCTTCCCAACCTGCAGCTCCCCAACCTGCAGCTCCCCAACCTGCAGCTTCCCAACCTGCAGCTCCCCAACCTGCAGCTTCCCAACCTGCAGCTTCCCAACCTGCAGCTCTCCAACCTGCAGCTTCCCAACCTGCAGCTCCCCAACCTGCAGCTTCCCAACCTGCAGCTTCTCAACCTGCAGCTCTCCAACCTGCAGCTTCCCAACCTGCAGCTCCCCAACCTGCAGCTCCCCAACACCCAGCTAATACGAGGCTCCAGGATATGTCCTTTCACAGACGACCAGGATGATGTACCCCAGCCTCAGTGCCCCCTCCGCCCCCTGCCTCCAGCCTCCAGCCTTCCACCCCAGCCAAACCCTGTTAAGCCCCTTTCTCTTCGGCTAATGACACTGGCCGCAGAGCCCAAAAACATCAGGGGGACCTATACGCCACAGCCAAGACACCAACGGCAGACACACTATATACATGACAATGTAGGCAGGGGAAGTGAAACGGACACACAGGTACACCACGTGATTGAAGACCTTCACCGGGAAGAACCGAGGACATGGTCCAAAAAAATAAAGAAGACTAAGCCCAGTTCTTTCCGTAACTGACTGTCTTTGATGCATCACATCAGTATGCTGACGGCTGCATGGCATAATCCCTCCACGCGAAGGGGGGTTTCAAAACTCTCTTGAACTGCTCATCTGGGACGGCCTCCTACCACGGCGGCTCTCGTTCCATCGCTGCCATTTGCAATCCTTATCTGTCACTCTTTCAAAGGGGGAAGCGGTTATAACCTAAACAAGTGACACAGTCAAAAAGTCCCTTTAGATCTGTGGGTCATGCTGACTGAGAGAACACAGAGTGTCTAGCCCGAGGCGGCCTACAGTGCAGAGTGGGACATTTACTCTTCTACGCAGACCGGCTGTGTAGAGAGGGATGTTTGGTAAACAGAAAGAGTTTTGTAGATTCCCATGCAAATCCGTGGCACAATTAGCCCCTGTCTACTGTCTTGGACATTTGCATTCACCTGGTCCTAGAATGAGACTGGCTACTGGGAGCTATGTCAATAACACAATACTCCCTCTATCTCTTACCACACACACAAACACACGCACATAGACACATGCTGGGGCTTGTGTAAATTCTAAGTAACCCAACAAGCCTGGTTTTGTTTCTAGAGAATTACTCACCAACACAAGCGTCACTGAGCTTCCCTGGTCAGTGTTGAGGTGAGATGATGGCGTACAGGGACAAGGTTTGGGATCCTGGTTTTAAGCCCAGAATCTCCTTCATCCCCACAGGTTTGGTACTGACCCACACCAAGTCCATACCTTTAATCTATTCCATCCTCCCTTACATTTACATTTAGTAGACACTCTTATCAAGAGCAATTTACAGTAAGTACAGGGACATTCCCCACGAGGCAAGTAGGGTGAAGTATAACCCAAGGACACAACGTCATTTTGCATGGCCGGGAATCGAACTGGCAACTTTCAGATTACTAGCCCAATTCCCTAACCGCTCAGCCACCTGACTCCCCTGACAACTTCTCCCCTTTCCGCCATCCTCACTCTATTCATGTCATTCATATAGCAGCTCCAACAGTTTTTCTCTGGAACCCCCCCCCCCCCCCCCCCCCTCACCCATCCATGTAACAACCCCCGGGTTTTCACTCACAGTTCCTGGCCAAAGACCCACTTCCCCCTCCTGTTCCCACACACACTAGTAGAGAAAGGGTGGGGGGGCATGCAAATTCCTTCTTTTCTCTCGTTAATTGATTAATTGATGCCA
Organism: Hypomesus transpacificus; assembly: GCF_021917145.1. Lineage (NCBI taxonomy): Eukaryota > Metazoa > Chordata > Actinopteri > Osmeriformes > Osmeridae > Hypomesus > Hypomesus transpacificus. Next base: position 8,406,148 of record NC_061074.1, on the reverse strand, counting down.
GTGTCGTTTAAAAGCCTTGTTTGTGTGTCTGCTCTCTCTCTCTCTCTCTCTCTCTCTCTCTCTCTCTCTCTCTCTCTCTCTCTCTCTCTCTCTCTCTCTCTCTCTCTCTCTGTCTGTCTCTATTCTCTTTATAAAACCTGACCCCCCCCCCCCCCCTGTAATTAATAACATTATGGGGGGGGGGGGGGGGGTTCTACGTTATCAACCCACTACAAATCTTGTGAGCATTGGTGAAAAAGATTTTGCTATAGAGAAAAAATCTAAAGAATATGATTGAACATATCAACTCTGACCACGCCCACTCAACACCTTATTTCTATGCAACCTGATAGGATCTGAACTACAAAGTGAAAACAGTTCATGAAAACCCTGTTTCTACAGCCTCTCTGTAAACAGTGTAAACACATCTCCCATAAATAATGTTTGTTACATCAACATGCAACTCCCTCCAGAATCAGCATTCAGTTTGTAACTGCAATCCTACATACATAAAGTAGAATAATAGATCTTTTCATTAAGAGAAAATCCCATTTTAGACTCCCACTTGTTAACATGGACACAAACTAACATTGATTCAGGATATGCTCTACTTACAAACTCCAATAGACACCAATCTTGATGGTAATATACTGTGGCTCTGATCCTAGAAGCATCTAGCTGAAGACACCAGACTGTGGCTCTGGGAGGCTGGGGGTACAGTCCCTACACCATGCCAAGGTGAACAGCTCTACAATCAGCTCCAGAATGCCAGTGCATGTTTGTGTGCAGTAGACACAAACCTTTGAGCATGTAACCACAGCACAGTACACTATACCCCAGTCAAATGTAGGTCAAGCACACACTTAAAAGTCTTTTTAAAAAACGGCCACTACGAAATCAAAAAAAGAAAGAAAACAATATATCTGACAGCTCCGTGAGCTGCAGTGCAGGTCTAACTCGCACCTTCGAGTAGATTCAACTGAACTCGTCTCTATAACGGCTCTGTTTCTTGTTAGTAGTAAGTAAGGAGTAAAAAACAACTGCCTGTGAGTTCTTAAGAAACCTGACACAAACCACAGAGACTAGTTTCGGGTATTGACAGTGCTCATGGAGCATAACTCTTCAAATAGAGCACGGCTGACAGTTTTACATACTACACACTGCTGTGACCGTGCGGTTCAATGTCAGTTTCCCCCCCTTCCCCGGTGTTCCACTCACCTCTTGTTCTTGTGCATAGTAAAGGTCGTCTCCACAGCTCTCCTGCTCCACTGGCGGTCCTCAGGGGCATGTGTGTGTGTTCTGGAACCCTAAAGCTCCATGCATGACCCCCACTCCTCCTTCTTTGTGTCCTCTACAGCCCAGCCAAGCAGGCTCAGGGACTGAGACCTGGCGTGGATGAGCTCTGCTCCCCTATCTGTCGCCTCTTCACTTCAGGCTGAACACCTCCTCCTCCTGTCTGTCTGTCTGTCTGTCTCGTTCTCTCTCTTACTCTGAATGACTATGCCAACCACAAAATACACCCTGACAAGCTCCTACTTGATAACTAAACTAGTTTGAATGGAAGCGATATGACAGTAAATTGTAGTCATTGCACCATTTACCTGTCTTCTAATACTGTTCTACAACCTTGTTCTATGATCCTGCTCTATAACCCTGTTATACAACCCTGTACAATAACCTTGTTCTATAACCCTGTCCTACTGTATAAAAAGTCAGTATCTCTAATGTAGGAACTGACTCTGAGAGATAGGGGAACTCTCATCAGTGTGTTTGTGTGTATGTATTGGTGTGAGCAAGGGGGAGGGGAGGGCAGTAGAATGAGAGAGCACAAATGAGAGAGTTGTGAGCTAAACACTAAGTACTGGCAGAGGGAGGAGGTGGAGAAGCGAGAGAGAGAGAGATAATGATGAAGATCTATCAGCGTTCTGTCCTAGTGGTATAGATACAACAAGTATCTCCTATAAAGACAGAGACACGTTCAGCATCTACAACAATTTAACTTTGAACCGATGAAATTCTTTGCGTTTCTTCCGAGAATCTTGTGCAACAGCTGCCTGTCTTGCCTCATCTAAACCCTTACCGTCATCCCTTCCTTTTTTGACAATCATCCAGGTCTTTCACTCAGGGTTTCCCTCTGTTGTATAATCCCCAGCGCTTCTCTTTTCTCTCGGCCTCTCCTTCTCTCTGGGTGCTGAGTGGAGGTAGTGTTTCAGGGGAACCATCTCCGTGTGCAGCTGGACACGGAGACTCAAAGGCATCCTTGTTCAAGCTCCCCCAGAGGAAGAGGGGACCCAAGAGGGGACAGTGAAGTCACTGACGGCGGAGGTGGCCGCTCGAGAGACCTGTGGGTGTGATGGAGAAAGAATGTGAGAGATATCGATCAAACATATGCCGTTAAGTAAAGTAAAACCTCATAGTGATCACGACCCTGTTAAGGTCAGTTTACAGTGATGTCATGTGGTATCCATGGCCACTTAGCGAGGGTGGGTCAGAGGGATTGAAACGTGTGGTGGGTAGACACGTTATAAACCCTCAGAGTTCTGTTGACATATAGAAGTATAAACTACGATACATTGGGTGGTGCCCGTTTAAACTGAAAGTAATGTGTCACTTTAAAAAAATAAAAATTAAATATTTACAAAGTGACATTTACATCGGAGGTGGTCAGCGATGATGTTGCTTAAAGAAACTCGAACACTGCCATCTAAGGGTTAGATTGCGTCATTGCACAAACCGTGATTCGAGAACAAAACTGTCTTCCGAAACTCAAACTCCCAGCATTCAATATACCCGTGAAGAGCTCCTGAGGTAAGTGCATTTTTGGGCAGTAAACCACCCGCTGCCGCAAAATGCATCGGTAAATACTAGATTCCAGCATGTCGTTGCTATGGGTGATGCTCGAGGAGGGTTGCACGAAGGAGGATGACAGATGGACTCGGTGGAGGTGAGTTTGCATTGTTGTTCTATGTTCAGAGTTGCGAAAGCGCATGGTTTGTTGAATTTCGCTGAGTATTGATTGGTTACTGGAAGGGTGTGTCAGTCATGTAAATACATCCAAATGCTCTCTAAGGAGTGGTTTAAGGTGAATATGGTTGTTCTTGTTGATGATAATATGAGGGAGGAAAATGCAAAACGAGCGGCACACAGGAGACATGGACAAGGATAGACGGAATTATTGATACAGTGAGCATTAGACAAAATTTGACTCAGTGTGTGATCAAAATGAAAACCCATTAACCCAATTTGGCAAAGCACAGCCACATTATTTATCTTCTCACATGGAAATTATGGAGAAGTAATTCTGCTGGAATTGCTTACCCACTGAAATCTAGTACCGACTGTGGAGAAGTGCAGATGAGATTCAGTTTGGTATAAACGATACAGCACTTTTGCTTGCACACCATCAGTCTAGGGATGCGATAGAAATAGAACTCAGGCACGACACACGCGCGAGCGCACACACGCACACACACACACACACATAGAGATACACTCTTATAGATACACACACATTCGGACTGAGTGCTTTTACAGAGGCACGACACATGCAGTCACACACACTCACAGACACAGTCACACACACCACAAATACACTTAGTACCGAGTGCGTTTACAAAGACTAGTATAGTGTCAAATTTTCCAATATACCGACCTCTTTGGTAGATATAGAAAGCAAAAATACCATCAGTTACTAGTAAGTGTCTAAACATTTTTTTTATGCATTTGTGCCCAGGCATGATGTTTACTGTATGCAATGAAAAACACTGCATATTTTGTTGTACTGTAAACCTGAGGTATTACAAAACCCTTGCAGTTTTTATTTAGTTTCATGACTTGAAGCAGGATAGCCGAGTGAGCGTGCTTGGTGATGATGTGTGTCGTTCATTATGAGCGAGGCAGAGAAGACACGAGTCTTAGTGCTCCTCGGAGTCCTCATACGCCTTCCTTTTATAGCCGATGAGTCTGTGAGGGGAAGGACCTGGCTCTGAGAGGGAGGGGCTCCTTTCTACTAACATGGCTGCGTGGCTGGGGCAGTGTGAATGTGGAACAAGGTGCCTGCCCCTCCTCTCCTCTCCTTTCCTCTCCCCCTTCCCCCCCGGTGGGACTGCCCCTCCTCTCCTCTCCTTTCCTCTCCTTTCCTTTCCTCTCCCCCCCCCCCTCTCCCCCCCCTGGTGGGACTGCCCCTCCTCTCCTCTCCTTTCCTCTCCTTTCCTTTCCTCTCCCCCCCCTCCCCCCCCCTGGTGGGACTGCCCCTCCTCTCCTCTCCTTTCCTCTCCTTTCCTTTCCTCTCCCCCCCCCTCTCCCCCCCCTGGTGGGACTGCCCCTCCTCTCCTCTCCTTTCCTCTCCTTTCCTTTCCTCTCCCCCCCCCTCCCCCCCCTGGTGGGATGCGATGGGGGAGAGAGACTGGGTTGCCCGTCACTCTCTCTCACACCACCGTGAGAGCCACAGGACACATGCTGTCCTCCAGCACACCCACACACAGACACTGAGGAGTCCGAGGGGAAAGAGAGAGAGACAGAGAGAGAGACAGAGAGAGAGAGGTGTAGCGAGGAGTGAGGTAACAAGGAGTGAAAGGTTGCAAGGGGAGGGAGGAGAAAAAAAATAGAAAGAGAGAGAAAACAGGAGGATTTTCTGGTTTCTTCCGAGGAGCTGCAAATAACCATCGGAGAAGGATGGCAGAAGGAGGAGACGGAGAGGAGGAGATCCAGTTCCTGCGCACGGTGAGTGCTGCTTGCTCACTTTCTCTGTTGGAGTCGACCTGCACTGAGATTCTGAATTGGGGGCAAGAGGTGGGGTGATGTGTGTTTGTTTGGGGGTCGATTACAGGTTAATCATCTCTGGATGTGAGCATGTTGTTTTGTGTTGTGGGGCAAGATTAGCATTTTAGTTACCTGTCTCTGACTGTCAGACTGCCATACGGCTTTTGTTACGGCCGAGGACATTTAATTGACCCAAATCTCAGCAAGTTGTCCTTCCCTGTATCGGATGGCTCTCACAGTTCCTCATGTTTGTGAATGTTGCTGTTCTGGCATCGGATATTTCAGTCAATCTCTAGTTGCAGTTTTTTTTCCAGCCATGGCCCCCTTCTGTATTTAGTTAACTATTTTTGTGGGGCCCGAATGTGCTCTGACCTGCTTTTTATTCTCGAACCACAGTGACTATGGCAATCATAACATCTGGAATTTACCTCGAACTTCAAACTTCCTAATTAGTTCAGAACGGTGATGTAGATGGGAGGTTTTCTTAAGGTCTTTCTTCAATTACTTCTAGAACGTTCTTCCTAACGGAGGATTTTACAGTATGGGGGTTCGAGCATGCATGTGTGTGTGTGTGTGTGTATGGATAGACAGGGGCCGGTGCATCTGTTAGCATCGTTATCTATTTATATCACAGGAAAGGGGAGACTGGCAGCCAGCAGGGGGACAGCTGGACACAGCCCAATGGCTGCCTTGGAGGGACACACAGACAGACAGACAGACAGACAGACAGACAGACAGACAGACAGACAGACAGACAGACAAGGAGACAGACACACAGACAGACAGACAGATAGACAGACAAGGAGACAGACAAGGAGACAGACAAGGAGACAGACAAGGAGACAGACAAGGAGACAGACACACAGACAGACAGAGAGAGAGAGAAAGAGACACGGAGACAGACAGGGACACAGACAGGGAGACAGACAGGGAGACAGACAGGGAGACAGACACTGAGATCCAAACAAGACACACAGCACGAGGCCTGTACCGGCAGGGAGCAGATGAAGATCAATATCCCTTCGAGGACCCGTGACAAGGCTGTTGTAACCAGTGACACTGAGAGAGACCAGGAGACACCGAGACACCTGTTGATACAGACAGACCCATCAGTACCAATCATTAGGACAAAACACTTGGCAAGTCAAAAGATCAAAGTTTTACACTGTTGTGGCTGGCCTTGTCTGGGTGCACCATCTCATCTCTCTGTGTGATAATAGTTACAGGTCCAGCAATACAAGCACACGTGGATTACCAAACAAGACCGAATTCCTGTCAGGTCAATGGGGTCAGCTCAGACATTAACACTGCTGGCCTTCTTAGATAATAGAACCATAAACAATCCTGTTTTCTTCTGTCTGACTGGCCAGAGTGGGAAAGTGTAAATTGTGAGGTCACATCCTGTGCATAGTTCTACCGGAGAGTAGCCTTAGAACTCAGATCAAAAGGCAAGGCATTCTGCAGGAGAGTTGGGGGATAAAAAAACAACAACATTGCAACAGCCTGTCAGGGAAAGGTTGTTGGTGATGGTGGGATAATTATGTGCACTGGTGGGGCATCCCTGAGCAGGGCATTGCATTGTCTGGTCTGACTGCAGGATGAGTGACAGTGTGATCTCAGTTAGGGGTCCTCAGTCATCGGACAGGAAGAGGGGGACAGAGTCTGCTTCCTGGCTGGCAGACTCTGATCTTTCCCTTCAGACAGACAGGCCTATCATCACTAATGAGGGGATTGTGAAAACGCTGGTGTCAATCCTCCTCTGTCTTCCTCTCCTTGTGAGAATGATCTGGAAACAGAGGGAGCTGAGGGAGGATGAGAAAGGAGGGAGGAAGAAAGAGGGGGGGAGGAGAGAGGAGGGAGGAGGAGAGAGGAGGGAGGAAGAGGGGGGGGGGGGAGAGGAGGGAGGAGGAGAGAGGAGGGAGGGAGGGGGGGGAGGAGAGAGGAGGAGATAGGAGGGAGGAAGAGAGAGGAGGAAAGAGGAGGGTGGAGGAGAGAGGGAGGTTCCATGCTGCTCTAGCACTCAGTGTTCTTCAGAACTGTGGAAGACTATTCTGCCTTTTTAATAGTGTTAGATCAATTCAGTTCAACCCCAGACGAAGCAAAGGGGATTGCTATGCATACTGTACATCTTCACCAGAGATTTTCATCTTCGTTCTCCTTTTTACAAAAGCTCTCAAACTGTAGACGGCTTACTCAGCAGTGCCAGTGAATTGAAATGTCGCGAAATTATACAACAACCTGTCAGTTGAATAACTCAAACAGTACAATGGCTTATCTGAGAGTGCTGTGGTTTGTCTATGTTAGGTTCTGTTTGCGCTCTGGCTTATTCATGATGTCTGTATTCAGACCGACCAGGTGTACAAGGTAATAGCATTACTGTCTGTTATCCTGCATCTAAAACACCTAGCGAGTTTGACAGTTTGCCCACATGTCCGGTCTGAGACACTTAGCTTAGCTCGCAAGAGGGTCTCCTAGCTTGCTGTAGTTAGAGTCTGGATTACCCTGTACAACTGCCAGTGAGGACAAACATGAAGGCTAGCTGTAATTCTCTTTTCCTGTTTAAGGAATAAAAGCTGTGTCATTGTTTTGCAATGGCTTAGACAGTATTGGTGTGAAACAGGAGAGTTAGAAGGGCTGTTCAGATTCCAATCCATAGCAGCAGTTTCTTTTTATAGTTTACCACTATAAGCTCACACACTCAAGGGGGAGAGAGAAGGAGAGCCAGTGTCCTACTTGCTGGCATCCATTGGGAGGGAATGTGTGTGTGTGTGTGTATATGTGTGGGTGTGTGAAAAGGATACACAGTGTTTCTGAGGGATTGTTCTGATTGGCGTCAACTAAATCCTATTGCTAGGCTTGAAGGTCTCTTTCAACATCACTGGCTGTGATAACGTGTCTGACATTCACAAAGCGTCATTAGAACACGTCGCTGCCACAGCCCGGTCCTTCCCTGCAAAACTCTGATAATTACTCACACCACTGTTCCTGTCACACACCCATTTCGTCTAGCCAACAATCAAAAATGATTTATAAATGAATATAAATACATTTTCTGGATACATTAATTTCTCTACTCCGGAGAGACAAGAATGTTTACTCGCAACGAAATGCGCGTGCGAAGAAATCTACGACATTCATTATTATTGCGTGACACACATGCGGCGTTCACAGAATACCCGCTGGTGTGTGTGGCTGTCCATATTAAACAAAGACGGTTCGTCTAAGAGTTTCCTAATGAGGAGAAAGAAGAGTAGAGTTGAGGAGAGGAGTAAAGAGGAGAGGATGGGAGAGGAGGGCAGAGGATCGGGGACAAGCAAGGAAGAGAGGAGGAGGAGGAGGGTGGAAGAGGATGGGAGAGGAGGGCAGAGGATGGGAGAGGAGGGCAGAGGATGGGAGAGGAGGGCAGAGGATGGGAGAGGAGGGCAGAGGATGGGAGAGGAGGGCAGAGGATGGGAGAGGAGGGCAGAGGATGGGAGAGGAGGGCAGAGGATCGAGGACAAGCAAGGAGGAGAGGAGGAGGAGGAGGGTGGAAGAGGATGGGAGAGGTGTTGGGACAGTGCGAGCATGCCCAGGCTTATGAAGTGCTGAGCCCTAGAGATGAACACATCCACACTGATCGTCGACAAGGCACCTGTTAGCCTGTTGGCCTTATTTGAACACCACGGTGACATGGCTACAGCTTACACAATAAACAGGTGGCTCTGTAGCCAGGCCGCCCAGTTGATCCCTACTAAGTCTCTCCCATCCACAAAGTCATGTCGCTTGGTAACGGAGATCCTACCCATGGTGTGGACAATTCGTCCTCTGCAAAACCATTACCCTGTGTCAACAAGGCCATGAGCTATGTGTGTTTGTGGGCGGGGAGTGAATGGGGTTAGGGTTAGGGTTAGGGTTTTGCTTCGGTTTTTTCTAGGTTCGGTTTGCGATCCATGAAAGATTTCAGTTTGTTTTGTGAGATGAAAGCGCTGTAATGGATTCACTTTGGGTCTTTTGTGTCAATCGCCTGCTCGGAGTGAAAAACAAGGTCCGTTCTGAGTTTGTTGGTTCCAAGTTTGTGATGGATGAGGGTGAATCATCATTTCAGCCCCGCTGGAATCATTTATTGATAAAGGCGTTTCCTCAGATGTGTGCCAGTAGCAGTTCCTGTCAGCCGCTGACATCCTCTCACCTGTGGTGATCTGTGTGAAGTTTCTAATAACGGAGGTGTTTAAGAGGAGGTTATTATTATGTTTGATGGAATAGGAGCTAGATGAGCCATCCTCTGCCTGTAGCCTAGCTACTACAGTGCCTCATTTAAATTCAGAACCTCAGCTGAATTCAAGATTCAATGTAGTCTAATTACTTTTACCATTGTAGCCTAGCTGTTTTGCATTAGCTGTGGGCAACTGTGAGGATATAAAATCGCTTGTCTTTCCTTTTAAAGCATTTCTAGTGTGTTCTTCAACGGATTGCATAGTTTTAAACGGTACGCCACCGCAAACCATACATTTATATAGGTGTTTGTGCAACCCAAATGTATTATATCAACTCTTGCTGATCATTTGGCTTATATTCAAATGGAAATGCCTATCTGGAAATTCTGTTTTTTTCCATCTGTTTGGTTGAGAGGGACTTAGCTTGTATGTTTCAGTGTTTCAGTGTGGATCTGTCTGCGATCAGTGACACAGGTTTGTGGTCCTATTGAAAAGGTTCTCCGAAGGCGTTCTCCAAGAGATCCTCCTGACTATCTGCAGGTCAGCAGAAGAGGGGAATGTGAGAGTGACAGGTGCAACCACCAGAAATAGACTCTGAGTAGTACGGCTGGCCCAGAAAGCAGAGGAAGGGGAGGGGGGGGGGTTCGGGGGTGGAAGGAGATTGGGGAAAAGGGACAGAAGAGAAATAATATACTCTATTAAGGTTTTGATGAAAGAGGTAGACAGATAAATAAGAAGGCTTCTGGAGAAAGAGAGAGAGAGAGAGAGAGAGAGAGAGAGAGAGAGAGAGAGAGAGAGAGAGAGAGAAGAGAGAGAGAGAGAGAGAGAGAGAGAGGAGGTGTAGGAACCTTTTAAACTCTTCAAAAGTCTTGCCAATTGCTTTCAGTATGGGACTTTCTTACATTAGTATTATATAGTATTTAATATTAAATGCAGTGTCTGGTTTGTAGGATCTGCAGTACTTAGCCTGGCTACACCCCTTGGCTTGGCTGCTGTGCTTGAAGTATTAACTGACACCATGCTACAAAGTTCCCCAATCGCATAACTGTTTGCGCTGCACTGATGTAAGAGGAGTAAAGCGGTTCTTTAAAGATGGTATTTCAGGGGTTAGAGGGGTGGCAAACCTCTCCCCCTGCTGCTCTCCTCTCAGGTAGCAGTCAGACCTCCCACCTACCTTTCAGGTGACATTTTAGAGACCCAGCCATCATCCAGAATGATACAGAGATAGAGAGGGGGGAGAGAAGGGGGGAGTGTGTGTGTGTGTGTGAGAGAGAGGGAGAGAGAGAGAGAGAGAGAGGGAGAGAGAGAGAGAGAGAGAGAGAGAGAGAGAGAGAGAGAGAGAGAGAGAGAGAGGGAGGATGCAGTAATATTCCCTTTTTATCTGTCTCAGTGGGTGGGGGGGGGGGATGGGGGGGACGGGGGACAGGGGTGGGGGGGGGACGGGGGATGGGGGTGGGGGGGGGGACGGGGGTGGGGGGGGACGGGGGTGGACAAAAGCCTCTACAAAGGGTTTCCCCCACCCACTACCCCCCGCCGGCCCCCTCCAACCTCCTGGTCCATATTGACCATCCGTCCTCCACCCCCCGTTGGCTGTCCCTCCTTCACTCTGTGTCGGCCAGGCTGCGGTCGATGCTGGACCGGGGGTTGGCCCCCACTCTGATCGGGGCGGCTGCCAAAGGCTGGAGCCCCACTTGAGGTTTGCTGCAGTTGTCTGACACATTTAGATACGGGTGTTTATGTGAGATACACATTCAAAAAACTAATAGTAAAAAAATAAATCTATATTTGTTTATGTATTGTAACATAAATCGATGCTTAAGTCTCTGGATTTATTGGGCCACGGTTTGGGGTCCAGCTGATCCGCAGTATATCAAAATATAATATTGTACTATCTGAAGAACTTTCTGGAGCCTGGTCCTGTGTCGGCCCTCTTGTCGACCTTGCCCACCGTCCTTCCACACAACGCTGCGATTGTCATTCGTATCACAAACTCTGTCTGTCCTACATAAGGAATTATGTCGCCTCTATAAACGGAGCTGGGGTGGTTGTTGCTGAAAGGGCGCCTGCTGGTTCTCCTGGTGCCAGCAGAGCATCATGGGAAGACTCTGGGGGTATACCCCTCTCCCCCCCCCCCCCCCCCCATTCATCTCTGCTGTGAAATGTTGAAATGTTCCCAGGGGTCTTGGGCATCCTGGTTACTGATGATAAACAACCAGGTTCTCCTGTACACAGAGCCTGGGGCGGGCACACTAGTGTGTTTCTGGGTGCGAGGGTGTGTATGGGGGATGTGGGTGCGTATTCGACAAAGGATATCGGTGTGTATGTTCATTTGAAACTCTGTCAAATTGAAACGTAATTGGTATCCCCCTTCCATCTCACCCCAAATACCCACACGCTCAAGTTCTTGCACCGCCTGCTCCTAGTATGGGCTGGCTGTAACTTGACACCACCCACCCAGACAGCTAACCACGATGTGAATACACCATGTAGAAAAGAAGTTCAATAGGTCAGAAGTCTGACTCTTTGTCCAAAGCCTTCTGTCTCTCCGCACGTCTTACCTGTCTTTAACTGATGTGGCCTGTGACATTAACACATTAACACCTCGCGGGGTGGGATTCAAACGAAGCCAGGCCCGTCTTTCGTTTGCCAGGCTAGCTCTATTAATACCAGGGTGAGTTAAGCCTCCAGGTTTGAGGGCTCTCGGATTTTCAGGTGCGTGTCCACGATGAGCCTGGCACTGCATGACTCGGGAGGACACTGCGGCTTTCACGTTTACATTTAGTCATTTAGCTCTTATCCAAAACGACTTACAGTAAGTACAGGGACATTTTCCCTGAGGCAAGTAGGGTGAAGTGCCTTACCCAAGGACATAACATCATTTTGCATGGCTGGGAATCGAACACGCAACCTTCTGATTACTAGCCCGATTCCCTAACCGCTCAGCCACCTGACGCCTTACTTTTGTAACGACAACACAAAAAAGAGTTTGGGATTTTGCTTTGGAACAGTGGCTTTCTCTGTCACCTCAGGCTTATGTCAATCCATGTTCAATGTCCCGGGGTTTCGGTTACTGTATATTGTGTGCATAGAGATTAGAGACGGTGCTGCATGGAGAGATATGGGTTTACATTGGTGTCTGAATCGCAGTTTGAGATTTATCATTAAATGTCATTCCGTAGCTACCCTTTTGTCTCTTATCCAAAATGGGATTTGTTGACTAATTCATTATCCTGTATAACCACAAGCCTGATATCCCTGACTCTGTCTCCCTGTCTTTTCTGCTAATACAACTCTGCTGAGGTAACTGAAGCCAGTCAAGTTTGCAGTATGAGTGTGTGGGTGTGTAGATCTTCTCTGAAGAGCTGAGTGGCTAGCCAGGCTACACAGTACTGCAGCTCTGGTGTGTGAGTGTGTGTGTGTGTGAGTTTGTGTGTGTGTGTGTGTACTGTGTACTATCCTCCGTGTCATTTGATCATCCTGGCTGAACTGGACTGTGAGTCACATAGCGTCAGTCTGCTTTTAGACCACAAACAGCCTCATCCCCATATCAGGGTCTACTTCCAGACTACAGCTGCACTGTACTCAAAACAGACCCAGTTCAGCCCAGTTCAGCCCAGTTTAGCCATGTTCATCCCAGTTTAGTTCATGAAGTCCAGCTCATTTCACGCTTCCTCAGCCCAGCGCAGCCCTAAGCGGCAGCTTAGGTCAGCTGAGCCAACCTCAGTTCCGGTTTCTGTGAATGCCTTCTCTCCTCTATATCACTTTGGTTACTTTTCGCAGTTTGACTGTTTTTTTCCTGATGAACAATGACTAATGAGGGATGGGAGGGGGGCAGAGCAGAGTCCATCACTCCTGTGTGGTTGTCCCAGCCAGCAGTGTCGGTGAAGAGGAGAAAGTGGGAAGGCTGTGCAGCGTGAAGTGGCTGGATCACATGCAGTATGTTGAGGTTCTTGTTAGCACAGAGGAGCCAAAGCCACTTGACAAACCATGACTCATTTTTTGTAACTGCGAGATCCATCACAACATGGAGAGGGAATTCAAAATATCGACAAGTTAGATGAGAAGAAAAATGATAAAGACTCGGGTTGGATGAACTCAGTAAGTGAGGTGAACTTGAAGGGATGGATTGTGGCAAGGCTGCCAGAGCCTGAAAAGGTGGAGAGGAGGAAGGTTGTTCCTCTTTCCACTGAGAGGGGGGGGGGGGGAGAGGAAAGGACAGAGGAGACAGTTCTAGGCTGAGGCAAGATAAATGATACGCTAACTAAAGGAAGAGGAGACTCTGTTAAGCCCCGGGAACAGAGATGGCTTATGGGTAGAGGGGAGGGCATGTGTTGTGAGGTCTCTGGCCGACATCCCTTTTCAGCCTGAAAACTTTGACTCTGTCCCCTTAGCATGACATCAGACCAACTGTCACTCATCCAAAACAGCAGGTCAGGACCTAGAACTGCTGACTGAGCCGAGAGAGAGAGAGAGGAAGGACAGAGAGAGAGGAAGGAGAGAGAGACAGAGACAGAGAGAGAGAGGACAGAGAAAGAGAGAGAGAGGACAGAGAGAGAGAGAGAGAGAGAGAGAGAGAGAGAGAGAGAGAGAGAGAGAGAGAGAGGAAGGAGAGAGAGAGGAAGGAGAGAGAGAGAAAAGAGAGAGAGGAAGGAGAGAGAGAGGAAGAAGAGAGAGGAAGGAGAGATAGAAAATATGGAGAATTTTGAGGAGAAAGAATTTAAGAGGAGCGAGGAAGGAAGAAAGAGGAAGAATGTTAGCAAAAAGATGAAGACAGAGAGAGCGAGGGGGAGGGAGATGGATAGACTTACATAATGAGTGAGTGGAGAGAGCAGCTGGGAATGCTCTGTGTCAGGTGTGGGTTCGTGAGGGGAGCGGGAGGGGGTGTTTATCAGTGAATTTACACCCATCTCTGGCAGGCCTGTGGCATTAACAGGGAGCCACAAATGACTGACTGTTAGCATTCTGCTTGCTTCATTTCTCTGTCACTGTTATTAGTGCCACCCCATTGTGAGGGGAGTCAAATGGCTGAGCGGTTAGGGTTTGTATGATTAGGGAATCGGGCTGGTAATCAGAAGGCTGCTGGTTCGATTCCCGGCTGTGCCAAATGACGTTGTGTCCTTGGGCAAGGCATTTCACCCTACTTGCCTCGAGGGGAATGTCCCAGTACTTACTGTAAGTCGCTCTGGATAAAAGCGTCTGCTAAATGACTAAATGTAAAATGTAAATGTGTGTGTTTCTCTTCCTGGGGTGTGTACAGGATGACCAGATAGTGCTGCAGTGCACTGCGACTGTTCTGAAGGAGCAGATCAAACTATGCCTTTCCTGCGAGGGCTTTGGGAATCGTCTCTGCTTCCTGGAAACCACTTCCAACGCCCAGGTATGAGCACTGCCCGTAAACAGCCCTCACCCCCGCGACTCCCCCCACTCACCCAGGTGCTTAACCCCCCCATCATGGGGCTCTCTTCCCCAGAATGTGCCCCCAGACCTGGCCATCTGTGCCTTCATCCTGGAGCAGTCTCTGTCAGTGCGTGCCCTGCAGGAAATGCTGGCCAACACCGTGGAGATGAACGAGGTAAGCACAGACGGATGGATGTTCGGATGGATGGATGGATAGATTGGTAGATGCATGGATTGATGGATGATGGATTGATGGATAAATGGATAACTGTAAACTGGATGGATGGATGCATAGATGGATGAATGGATGCAGAGAGTGATGGTGGGAGGGTTACCTGGATGGAAGGATGAATATGATAGAGGGGTGAGATCTGACCCCCTCCTCTCCTCTAAGCCCCGCCCCCTCCCCTCCTCTAAGCCCGCCCCCTCCTCTAAGCCCCGCCCCCTACCCCCATTCTAATGCTTGTCCTTCCTGCCATGAGATATAAAAGATCATTTTGTTCAAAGAAGCATGGCTTGTGAAACGTTGGGACTTTTCTTGGCTTTTCTGTGGTTTCAGGTTTGTTTTGGTACATTAACGAGCAGAGACACAAGCCATATTGTTCGATAAGAACAATCTAAGAAAAAAAAATCTTCCTGTCATGTTAGCTCTCACAGAAAAGACCTTGTTTTCTTACTGGTACAGTATGTTTCCATCGCCTCCCGTTTTCGGAGAAAAACTCCATACGACACTTGTTATAAAGAAGAAGCATCATACAACTCCAGACCACAAAGTCACTTTAACTTTTGTTTCTTTCTTTGCCACTCCCACCCCCCTCTCTCCCTGCCAACCAGGCAGTCGATTTGGACAAATGGGTATGTCTTTGCACATGTCTCATATCCTGTAACTTGTTTCCCAAAGCAGAGCCCCCCCCCACACCCTCTCCTTTCACCTCATACACTTGTTGACACAGTGGCGCTGTCTTCCACCTGTCTGTGTCTTCACAGTAGGACCCCCACCTGGGTATAAACAATACAGAGAGCCTTTAGTATAACATTCTAATAGACATAGCAGTGCTCGCACTTCTCTAGTAACTTACTGTCACCAATTGCAGCTTTTACAAGCTCCTTTACTGCAGCCTTTACTCATTCAGTCATCTACATGTCCATTCAGTCACTCCATTCAACTGTATTTCATGCATCACCACTGACACCTCTATTAACCCCTCCCCTGCCTGTCATAATGGCATGGTTCCCTACCTCTGGTCACTTGTGTTCACTTGGATTAACCTCACGTTCTCACGTTCTCACTTCCTCATTCCGTCTCCAACGTTCTCTAATCACCCACTTAGCTCACGTCTGTTCCCCCCCCTCCCCTACCAGAGCCATGTCAGAACCAACCCAAGTTCATCCCAACCTGATGCTCTGACAATAGAGATGTGTTTCATCCATTTACGATAGAGAGGCTTGGCTGGATAAACATGTACTCAGCAGAGGTGTGGGTGTAATCAGAGTATGGCAGCTACATTAGCATGTTATCAGGAGGGCGTTTTCACATAGCCTCAGTCCTGAGGGACAGATCCTGGGGCTTTGGGCTAGAGCCTGGCCTTTCCAGCGGAAGGCAGAGGATGAGAATAGCATGGCATGTAGCCCAGCGGAGAGTCCCTCCCGCCTGCGTCAGGGCAGGGGTTGGGCGGGGGCGCGCGGGGGGAGGGGGGGGGGGGGTACAACCTGACACCCCATCAGAGTGCTGGCTTGGCCTAGCCTGTCCCCCAACTAGTCCACCACCAGCTCCCCCTGGTCCCTCAGCCCTTCTCTCCCCCCCTCCCCTGTCCTACCGTCCCCGCAGCCTCTCGGCCCTTCAGCTGTCCCATCAAAGGCCGGTGCTAATGTCGCCCAGGGCTAATGGATCAGTCCTGCTCCTTGACACACGTGCCCTGGCCCTATTCCAGTGGGTTAAGGTTTACTTAACCCCACGACCTGAAGCCTGATCATAATCATACTGGTGTCTGGTGCTGGTGATGATTATTCTGGCTAACTATACTGTAACTACAACCATAATTCTTTTTTTTTGTTTTGTTTGAAACCTTGCTGGATGTTGAGAAAAGGTAGGATGATTACATGTGATGTTTGTGTGTTTCCTCCATGCCAGATGTAATCGGTGGCGATGACTGGATATGAATGGCATTGTTTTTGTTGTTGCTACTGTTGACTTTGTGTCTTTTTCGGTTGGTGTTTGGTGACATTAACATGCTATTTGTGAATGTTATCGGTCTGTGTGCAATGAAGAAAATGTTCAATCTCCGTTTGAACAGTCTCTCTTCTTTGTTCTGGTGCACTTGGTTGGTATTTGTTGGTCTTGTGGTTGGTGTTTTGTATGTTCTCACTCCACAGAGCTCAGCTCCGTGGAAAGGAGGTGGAGAGGAGATCCTACTCTGAACCCTTCTCCTCCTCCCTCCCATTCTCCTCCTCCTCCTCTTCTTCTCCTCCTCCCTCCTCTTCTACTCTTCCTCCCTCCCCTCCTCCTCCCTCCCCTTCTCCCTCCCCTTTTCCTCCCTCCCCTTCTCCTCCCTCCCCCCTTCTCCCTCCCCTCCTCCTCCTCCCTCCTCCTCCTCCCTCCTCCTCCTCTTCCCTCCCCCTCCCTTCTCCTCCTCCTCCCTCCCCTCCTCCTTCTTCTGGGAGGCTTCACTGGCCTCTATAGCCGGTTGTGTCAGTCAAGTCAGTTAAGCTTGTGTGCTGGTTTCTGTCCCTCTCTAGTCGTCCCAGGGTGGGGGCCACCGAACCCTGCTGTATGGCCACGCCATCCTCCTCAGACACTACCACTCCAGCATGGTGAGACCACGCTCTATCTCAGTCTCTCTCTTTCCATCTCTTTCTCAGTGTCTCTATTTCTCAGTCTCTCTCCCTTTCTATCTCTCTCACTTACTCTTTCCATCTCTCTCTGTATATCTGTCTCATGTCCCCTACCTCAGTAGTTAGCGGGGCATGATATGGTGTGGTATCAACCTGGTGTTGTGATCTCCTCTCCACAGTATCTGAGCTGTCTGACCACATCACGCTCACTCACTGACAAGCTGGCCTTCGACGTGGGCTTACAGGAAGACTCCATAGGTGCAGTATGGACTGTTAAGACACACGGGTTAGGGTTAAGGGTTAGCCAGCACACATGTTCACGGGAAATACAGACCTTTGATGCCAGTTAGGTGCTTTCAATTTGATCCTATTTGCTCGCATCTTCAATCATCTGAAGAACACATACAGATGTAACTAAAGAGGGGAATGTAATTTGGGGGGAAATTGTGGTGTGCTGGCGTCGGTTGCACATGAGTCTATTTAAAAAATAAATATATATATCACCTCTAAACCTATTGTTTAAACTAATATCAAACATCCAAACATTTAGAGAATTTTGATGGTGGACTTAGCTGTACTTACATTTTACAACTGATATTTCTGTATATTTGTCTGACCCAGCCGGCCGCTCTCGAATAGCTCTCGTACGGTGGCCGACATGTGCAAACGCCCTGCAAATAGAAGAAAACATCTTTATTAATTTGACAACACATGCGCGCATTAAGCAAACTTTCTGCAGAAACGCCCTGCAAATACACACAACACAACTAAATACATGAACGCGCTGCAAATATAGAAATGCGCTGCGAAAAGGAAAGCACACAAACCCCCTAAAAAAAATGCAACCAAACAAACTCTGCATCCAGATTTCACAACGGAAGTGCTCCAGGCCTCTAGGGGGAGCGCTAAATCGAACCGCTTAATTTTCGACCCCACAGAGCGAGAGAGAGAGAGACCAGATGAGAAGCTTCTTTTAGAAACGAACTTATAAAATAGGCCTACTGTAAAATAGGAGGGCCAAATGTTAAAATGAATCCTAACTTTTTTATGTCGCCTCTTTACTTCACTTTTGGTCCCGTTTCCAAAACAAACCTCTCATCTGCTCTAACCGTTTTCAACTCCTCCCTCTACTGCCATCGGCATCCAAAGTAATGTGACCTGCTAGTGCTATCGAAACTGTGAGTAGGGAAATCTGCCTCGCGCTTCTAGTGTAATCCACTCCAATCCTTTGGATACTGAATGGCATTGATTGCTCTACATGTCCATCATTTGATACCCCTCTCGTGGTTTATTGCTTTAATAGTTTAATCAGTCCCACCACAATACTAGCTAAACAGCTCAAATACAGGGAAAACAAAGCTGACCAAAAGCTAATACTAGCTAGCTAGCCTAATACCTCGCTAGCTATTCAGAACAAAAAGCACATTTTGACACCGACACCATGTAGGTTAGTGCAAAAATTGAGGGACTCTTTAGGATGGTAAAATAAAAATAAAAATCGACATAATAATTAAAATTAAAAAAATGAGAGAGAACTTGGGTTCATCCCATTAGAATATATTTGTGCTGATTTCACGTGTGTGTTCCACCAGGTGAGGCGTGCTGGTGGACAATCCACCCAGCGTCTAAGCAGAGGTCGGAGGGTGAGAAGGTCAGGGTAGGAGATGACCTGATCCTGGTCAGTGTTTCATCTGAAAGATACCTGGTAAGGGTCCATCTCTCTCTTCCATGTCAAGGCTAAGTGAAGACCTGGAGAGTTTGCTAAGCATCCTCTATCTGTCTCTCTGTATGGGCTTCTCTCTTTATCCCTCTTTCTCCCTCCTTCCCCCTTCTCTTTCCCCCTCTGGCTCCTCCACTCCCTCCATCAACAGCACCTGTCGTACGCCAGTGGAGATCTGATGGTGGACGCCTCCTTCATGCAGACTCTGTGGAACATGAACCCAGTGTGCTCTGGGTGCGAGCTGGCCGAGGGTACGGCATAAGACCTCATTCTGGTCATCCACCACACACGTTCACATACGTGGTACATGTATGTGTTACTCGCGTGTTTTCTTTTCTTCCAGGGTTTCTGACCGGAGGTCATGTTCTCAGGCTGTTCCATGGACACATGGACGAGTGCCTCGCCATCTCCACGCCGGAGGAAGGAGAAGAGAACCGCAGGTGAGCAGCGAAGGCCGCATCGCCCCACCCCCCCCTGCGTCCCACCCTGTCCTCCGTCTGTACCCTCTCTGTCTCTGTCTCTCTCTCTCTCTCTCTGTCTCTCTCTGTCTCTCTCTCTCTCCCCTCCCCCTCTCTCTCTCTCTCTACCCTTCTCACCTTTACGTCACTCGGGTTAGTTCAGTTTGCATGCTGTGCCTTGGTGTTATTGACAGCAGCGCTCCCCTGGCTGTGTGTGCAGGATGGCCCACTATGAAGGTGGTGCAGTGTGCAGCCAGGCCCGATCCCTCTGGAGGCTGGAGCCACTGAGAATCAGGTGAGAGTCTCCTCTATTTCACCTCTAGGTGAGATGCTCTCTCTCTCTCTCTCTCTCTCTCTCTGTCTCTCTCTCTCTCTCTCTCTCTACTTCTTTCTCTCGCTCTTGCTCTCTCTTTTTCTTGTTTTCCCTTCTCTGTCTCTCTCTCGTTTTTTCTCTCTCTCTCTTCTTTTGACTTTGTACCTCTGGTGAAGTTTGACCCTTCCCTGTGCCCGTAGCTGGAGCGGCAGCCACATGAAGTGGGGCCAGTCGTTCCGAGTGCGCCACATCACCACGGGCCGGTACCTGTGTCTGGACGAGGAGAAGGGCCTCATGGTGGTGGACCCCGAGAAGGCCAACACCAAACTCTCCGCCTTCTGTTTCCGAGTGACAAAGGTCAGAAACGTCTGAAGGACAAGATCTCAACTCTTTTAAATAAATGGTCAATAGTTACCACAATTATATTTTCCCCACATCATCCCTCCCTTCTTCCATCCCTCCAACCATCCCTCCTTCCCTCTAACCATCCCTCCAACCATCCCTCCCTCCCTCCTTCCCTCTAACCATCCCTCCAACCATCCCTCCCTCCTTCCCTCCATCCCTCTAACCATCCCTCCAACCCCATCCCTTCAACCATACCTCCTTCCCTCCCTACCTCCATCCCTCTAACCCTCCCTCCAACCATCCCTCCTTCCATCCCTCCATCCCTCCAACCATCCCTCCAACTATCCCTCCATCCCGCCTGGTTTCCCTGAGCAGGAGAAGGTGGAGGGGGCTAAGAAGCGTGATGTGGAGGGGATGGGCATCCCTGAGATCAAGTACGGGGAGTCCATGTGCTTCGTCCAGCACGTCTCCACGGGGCTTTGGCTCACCTACGCCTCCCTGGATGCCAAGGCGGCCCGGCTGGGCTTCATGAAGAGGAGGGTAGGCATTTAGACATTTAGCTTTTATCTTTATCTTTTTGACTTACACTTAAGTACAGGGACATTCCCCCCCGAGGCAAGTAGGGTGAAGTGCCTTCCCCAAAGACACAATTTCATTTTGCACGGCCGGGAATCGAACCAGCAACCTTTGGATTACTAGCCCAATTCCCTAACCGCTCAGCCACCTGACTCCAGGCTGGCTCAACCAGTATCTCACCGGCTCAGTTCACGCTAGAACTGGGATTGGGTCAATTGAAATCGAAATCTGTATCTTAACACTGTAGAACTTGTTGGAGACTTTGAGTGATACACAGATAGATGCGTGTATTTTGTGTGCCCAGGGTATACTGCACCAGGAGGGCCACATGGACGACGCCCTGTCCCTGACCCGCTGCCAGATCGAGGAGTCCCAGGCAGCTCGTATGATCTACAGCACTCTGGGCCTCTTCACCCAGTTCATCAAGTATGACCAGCATCTGTTCAGCATCAACATCCAGAGTTTTGCTTTAAGAACCACATAATCATCGATAAAGGCTCTCATGTTTTTAGTGTTGACCCACTGGTGTCTGTCTGTGTGTGTGTGTGTGTGTATGTGGTCACTGTGTGTGTGTATGTGGTGACTGTGTGTGTGTATGTGGTGACTGTGTGTGTGTGTATGTGGTGACTGTGTGTGTGTATGTGGTGACTGTGTGTGTGTGTATCCTCCAGGGGTCTGGACTCTCTGAGTGGGAAGAACAAAGCCCCCGGGCCCCCCTCCTTGCCCCTGGACTCGGTGGTCCTCTCCCTGCAGGACCTCATCTTCTACTTCCGCCCTCCGGAGGAGGAGCTGGAGCACGAGGAGAAGCAGACCAAGCTGCGCTCCCTCCGCAACCGCCAGAACCTCTTCCAAGAGGAGGCATGCTGCCAGCGCCACTCAACACACACACACCCACGAATGAACACGTTCTAATCACACAGATTCTCCCTTCACCCCCATTGGCCTGTTTCAGAGAGTCCCGTTTTAACACTGAACGAGAAGTGAACTGGTCGTGCTTCCGCTACATGAGCGCCCCTTCCTCTTCTTTGTCGTTCTCAGGGGATGATCTCCATCGTGCTGGAGTGTATCGACCGTCTGAACGTGTACAACACCGCCGCCCACTTCTCTGAGTTTGCTGGGGAGGAGGCTGCAGAGTCGTGGAAGGAGATCGTCAACCTTCTCTATGAGCTGCTGGGTAGGATGGCCTTAACCGTCCGGGTCACTACAGCCTACACTGTTACAACTGTGGATTTGTATAGCTCAGCGGTCCTGTTTTTGCTGCCAACTGCAGATTAACTGTAGATTAAGAGTTTACAGGTTCAAATCCCCCATGGACGTGACTGGATAAAAGAGTCTGCTAAACAAATGCGTTATTATCGTTATCGAACAATGCACGTGAATGAAGAGCTGGATGGGAGCGTTGATCGTCTAGTTCTGTCTGTCTCTGCTCCTCCTCCTTCCAGCCTCTCTCATCAGAGGCAACCGCTCGAACTGTGCGTTGTTCTGTGACAACCTGGACTGGCTGGTCAGCAAACTGGACCGACTGGAGGCGTCCTCTGGTATGTAGAGTGAAGACTCTCTCCAGTCCACACCACAATGTACACCATAACTGATTCTCAATCTAAATGCTGAATCCAAAGTAAAAACTTGTTATTGTAAATTTAGATAGTAGATTTCTTTATTTATTATTGTATATTTTTTTCTATTTTTTTTTTTACAAACTTGACCTCCTCGTACCAGGGTCCTTGACAGAATCCTCTTTGTTCTCTCAGGCATCCTGGAGGTTCTGTACTGCGTTCTGATTGAGAGTCCAGAGGTTCTGAACATCATCCAGGAGAACCACATCAAATCCATCATCTCCCTCCTGGACAAACACGGACGCAACCATAAGGTCAGCGCGTTGACACAGCGACCCACCGACTGTGGTGTGACACCGGTAAAAGCCCCTCCTCTCATGCCTGCGTCGTCATCTTCCAGGTGTTGGACGTCTTGCGCTCTCTCTGTGTGTGTAACGGCGTTGCTGTGAGGTCCAATCAGAACCTCATCACAGAGAACCTACTTCCTGGCAGAGACCTCCTGCTACAGACTAACATCGTCAACTATGTAACCAGGTAGGATTCCCATACGTGACCTTTGACCTTGATATCATATGTCTGCCGCTGACCATGGTCACTGAGGGGGGTGTTCTCTCTCTGCTGTCTCTAGCGTGAGACCCAACATCTTTCTGGGCACGTGCGAGGGCTCCACACAGTACAAGAAGTGGTACTTTGAGATGATGGTGGACCACGTGGAGCCCTTCGTGACCGCCCAGGCCACTCACCTCCGCGTGGGCTGGGCCCTGACCGAGGGCTACAGCCCCTACCCTGGAGGTGGGGAGGGCTGGGGAGGCAACGGTGTTGGAGACGACCTCTACTCCTACGGCTTCGACGGACAGAACCTGTGGTCGGGTAAGCTATGCCCGGGTGATGATTCCCCCCCCCCCCCCCCCCCCCCCCCCAGCTGAGTGTTTCTGTAACATCCTGGTCCTCGGGTTTGCCCTGTATCCCTGACGTCCTCCTGGCGTCCTCTCTGCCCCTCCAGGACACGTCCCCCGCCAGGTGGCCTCGCCCAATCAGCACGCCCTGGCCGCTGATGACGTCGTCAGCTGCTGCCTGGATCTGAGCGTGCCCAGTATCTCCTTCCGTATCAACGGACACCCGGTGCAGGGCATGTTTGAGAACTTCAACGTGGACGGCCTCTTCTTCCCTGTCATCAGCTTTTCGGCCGGAGTCAAGTAAGCTGTCAGGGCGCTAGACAACATGGTGGATAGACTTGGCACAGCGGGATAGACTTGGCACAACAGAAATCCTTGTTTTTTCTAATCCAAGTTTACAATGCAGGATGAAATTGAAGTAGGATGGACTCGGTTCAGCAATCTGTAGTCAGGGAGGACAATGAACGATACACCTAATTGTTTATTGGAGGTATTTACAATGATAAACAGTGGTGACATAGTCAATAGGAGACTGATGGAAGAGGGAAGAGAGAATTGGCCTCTGCCCATGTTTTCTTATTGCCTAGCTTAAAGAGCTTTGGAGATCACTAAGATCTTCCCCCCGTGAGATAACCACTGCTGTGTTCTTTTGCTCCAGAGCTCGCTTCCTGTTGGGCGGTCGTCATGGAGACTTCAAGTTCCTGCCCCCCCCGGGCTACGCCCCGTGCTACGAGGCCCTGCTGCCCAAAGACAGGATGCGCATCGAGCCCATCAAGGAGTACAAGCACGACTTTGACGGCATTCGCAACCTGCTGGGTCCAACCCAGTCTCTCACACACACCTCCTTCACTCCCTGCCCCGTGGACACCATCCAGGTACCGCTTGGAGTTAACGTAGGAGAGCCTCAAACCCTTAACGCATCCCCGCCCCATAACCCCGCCCCTAACCCCTGTCCCCACCCCTAACCCCATCCCTAACCCCGCCCCTATACGTGCTGTCGTCAGTCACGTGCTGCCGTCTCAGTGATCCTGTAGTCCATGAGCGTCTGTCCCTCTGACTTCCTGCCTGTGCTCCTCAGATCGTTCTGCCTCCACACCTGGAGAGGATCCGTGAGAAGCTGGCGGAGAACATCCACGAGCTGTGGGCCGTCACCCGCATCGAGCAGGGCTGGACCTACGGCGTAGTGAGTCTACACACACCATGACTGTAGCACTTTAACCCCAGGAAAAGGAGAAGACCCAGTACTGATCAATTGAGGGGGTGGTAACAAGGTTTTGAAATAGCAAGACTGTAGCAACCTTTCCACCGAAGCTAGTATCATGATAATAATAATCAGATTTGACGCACCTATCAACATTGAGGACTGTATTTCTGACAAAATACAATACATATTACTTTAGGATGACAAGAAAATACAGCTGATTTCAAGTTCCGTCCCTTTCACAGTTCAGAGATGACAACAAGAAGCTCCACCCCTGCCTGGTGGACTTCATGAGCCTTCCAGAACCTGAGAGGAACTACAACCTGCAGATGTCTGCGGAGACACTGAAGTAAGAGCGTGCTCTGTGGGGACTTCCTGTCTGTGGAGACTTCTTGTCTGTGGGGACTTCCTGTCGGTGGGGACTTCCTGTCTGTGGAGACTTCTTGTCTGTGGGGACTTCCTGTCTGTGGGGACTTCCTGTTTGAAGCACAGCAGCTAGGTCAGAAAGATGGCTAGGGTGCTAGCCAAAGACGGGTAGTCTGTAGTACTTTATTGTATTTAATAGAACTGTATTTTTTCCTAAGGGCAATTCAGATCTCACAGCAGCCCCAATAACATTTGGTGATCAGAAGGATCAATTAAAAAAAGTACATAGTAAATTCACAGTATTTCTGACAACAGTATTTCAAACAAAGAGCATGGTTTATCTTCTTCAGAATGTCTGGTGACTGAAAGGCCACCGACCAGCTCTATGTGCAGTTTCAATAATGTACGCTTGCAGGAAAGACCTCCTGAAGCGTTCTGTTGGGCACCGTGGCAGAACAAGTCTGTTACTGAATGTGCTCCTGTGCTCAGCCAGAATGTTCCGTAGTGGGTGTGCAGTGTTGTCCAATGTCCAATAGTGTGGCCTCCTTTCTAGTCAGTTAGCTTGAAACACTGCCAATGGTTCTAGGCAGTAATACTTGTCACTGTGGTGCTGCAGGACTCTGCTAGCCCTTGGGTGCCATGTGGGGATGGGAGATGAGAAGGCAGAGGAGAACCTGAAGAAGATCAAGCTGCCCAAGACGTGAGTGTTTCAGCCGAGTCTATCTGGGCGCCCAATATCAGGCTCTTGTTCAGAGCTTCCTGTATGTTCTTCTGAAAAACAACAAACATTGTCCTGCCAATCAGTGTCTGTACTTGGTCTGTGCGCCCCGCCCCCTCCACCCCCACAGCTATGTGATGACCAACGGGTTCAAGCCCGCCCCGTTAGACCTGAACCACGTCAAACTGACGCCCAACCAGAACCAGCTGGTAGAGAAGCTGGCAGAAAACGGGCACAATGTGTGGGCAAGGGACCGGGTGCGACAGGGGTGGACCTACAGCATTGTTCAGGTACCTTTCAACCCATTCCCTCCATATAAATCTGTAATATCAGAATCAATAGAACAACCATAACTACCACCAAATTCCATAAAATAGCATTGTCGTCATAGTTACTAGTGCATTGCTGTTCTGTGCTCTTATTCAAGGACATCATGAATAAGCGGAACCCTCGTCTGGTGCCTTACGTCCTGCTGGACGAGAAAACCAAGAAGACCAATCGAGACAGCGTCAACAACGCTGTGCGCACTCTGATTGGCTACGGGTACAACATCGAGCCTCCAGACCAGGAGATCAGTAAGTTTCTGTGTTGCCTTTGTGGAACGCTCACATTCAGGCCAGGGTCTCCTCACCCTGCTACTGAGGCCCCTCTGCTGGTGGAGCACATGTTGACGTTGCCCATCTGCTTGGTTGCGTCATGTTCTATTGAATGAACTTAGAGGTGGTTGGACCATCTTTCTGGAAAAACCAACAGCCTGAAAAAATATGATCTGATCCTCCTCCCCCCACCTGCCTGTCTCCTCCCCCACCTGCCTGTCTCCTCCCCCACCTGTCTGTCTCCTCCCCCACCTGCCTGTCTCCTCCCCCCACCTGTCTGTCTCCTCCCCCCACCTGCCTGTCTCCTCCCCCACCCGCCTGTCTCTCCCCCCACCTGTCTGTCTCCTCCCCCACCCGCCTGTCTCTCCCCCACCTGTCTGTCTCCTCCCCCCACCTGCCTGTCTCCTCCCCCACCCGCCTGTCTCTCCCCCCACCTGTCTGTCTCCTCCCCCACCCGCCTGTCTCTCCCCCACCTGTCTGTCTCCTCCCCCACCCGCCTGTCTCTCCCCCACCTGTCTGTCTCTCCCCCACCTGCCTGTCTCTCCCCCACCTGTCTGTCTCTCCCCCCACCTGCCTGTCTCTCCCCCCACCTGTCTGTCTCTCCCCCCACCTGTCTGTCTCTCCCCCCACCTGCCTGTCTCTCCCCCCACCTGCCTGTCTCTCCCCCCACCTGTCTGTCTCTCCCCCCACCTGCCTGTCTCTCCCTCCACCTGTCTGTCTCTCCCCCCACCTGCCTGTCTCTCCCCCCACCTGTCTGTCTCTCCCCCCACCTGCCTGTCTACTCCCCCCACCTGCCTGTCTCCTCCCACACCTGCCTGTCTCCTCCCCCCACCTGCCTGTCTCCTCCCCCACCTGCCTGTCTCCTCCCCCCACCTGTCTGTCTCTCCCCCCACCTGCCTGTCTCCTCCCCCACCTGCCTGTCTCTCCCCCCACCTGCCTGTCTATCCCCCACCTGCCTGTCTCTCCCCCACCCGCCTGTCTCTCCCCCCAGGCGGCCACGGAGACGACAACACCAGGGGGGACAAGGTGCGCATCTTCAGGGCGGAGAAGTCGTACGCCGTGACCCAGGGGAAGTGGTACTTTGAGTTTGAGGCGGTGACCACGGGGGAGATGAGGGTGGGCTGGGCCAGGCCCAACGTCCGGGCTGACACGGAGCTGGGAGCGGATGAGCTCGCCTACGTCTTCAACGGCAACAAGGTTGGTTCCCTCGGCCCAGCGGGGGGCGAGATGGATCTCACGTACCATACTGTTAATGACCCTGAGGCTTGGTTGTGACCTTTGACCTGTCCCTGTCCCCCCCACCCAGGCTCAGCGCTGGCATGTGGGCAACGAGCCGTTTGGCCGTCAGTGGTTGTCGGGCGACGTGGTTGGCTGCATGATCGACCTGACTGAGCAGAACATCATGTTCACCCTGAACGGGGAGATGTTGATCAGTGACTCGGGCTCAGACATGGCCTTCAAGGACATCGAGATCGAAGAGGGTAGGAGATAAACACTACTCAGTGTTCATTGGAATACTGTGGTGACACTTTTTCAGGCTTAGTTCTAATCACATTCTACAATCTAATTATAAAGTTCCAAAAAACAGCACGGAAACCGGAGCAAGGTTTGAAGCACAGAAATGTAATTACTGAAGAATGGAAATCGAAGAGCGAGCAGGCTCCCTCGGGAGAGATTACCACCGTGTCTTTGTAGTTACTTCCTGTTTGGTCATCATGAGGTGAACCGCTAACACTGGTCCCTTTTTCTCCAGGCTTCATCCCTGTGTGTACGCTGGGCCTGTCCCAGGTGGGCAGGATCAACCTGGGACAGAACGTTAGCAGCCTGCGCTACTTTGCCATCTGTGGACTGCAGGAGGGCTTTGAACCCTTCGCCATCAACATGAAGAGGGACATCACCATGTGGTTCAGCAAGAGCCTGCCCCAGTTCATCCCTGTGCCCACAGACCACCACCACATTGAGGTACTGGGTGTTATGGGTGGGGGGGAAAATTGATTCACATTTGAATCGCGATTCTGTCTTATAGCGATTCACATCAATTCACAAATGTATAATTTATTTAAAAATTTTTATGTTTGTTAAAAAAAAAATTATGATTAAAAAAACATTTTGGATAAAAAATTGTGAATCGATTTTTAATTGTTTCGTGACCCCAAGAATCTATTTGAATCGAATCGTGAGGTACCAAAAGATTCCCACCCCTACTGGTTATCACACACAGAGAGACAGCATGTAACTTAGCTTGGAAACACTGAGGTTTGAATCAGTCCAAAAAAAATCAAGACTTAAAGACGATTAAAGAACAAAATCCAAATCCTTTATACGTAATATGCATTTCATTTCTGACCTCGTTTTTTGACTGGTCAAACTCTCTCTGTCCCTCCAGGTGTCCCGTGTGGACGGCACAGTGGACAGCGCCCCCTGTCTGAAGCTCACCCACAAGACCTACGGCTCCCAGAACGCCAACACCGACATGCTGTTCCTCCGACTGAGCATGCCCGTAGAGTTCCACGAAACGTTCAAAATCACGGCGGGCGCCACGCCCCTTACCCGCGCCCTCACCATCCCCGAGGACGAGGTGCTGGAGGTGGAGCCCGACTCGGAGTTCGAGGTTCTGAAAAAGTCCGCCAGCCGGAAGGAGCAGGAGGAGAAGGAGCCTTCTGTGGCCAAGGAGGTGGCGGGAAGCTCCGAGACCGAGAAGGACAACGTCTCGGAGAAGGGGAAGAAGAAAGGGTAGGCTACAGTCGCACCCGCGTGGAGAGGAAAGGCTCAAATAGAAAAAAAAGCAGTAACGGTCTGAGGTGTAGCTGGGGGAGTGTAGCTGGACGTGAGCAAGTATTGTAAAACGAAAGTCTACTGTTCAGAGACGGATAAGAATGACATTTACATTTATGCATTTAGCAGACGCTTTTATCCAAAGCGACTTCCAAGAGAGAGCTTTACAAAAGAGCATAGGTCACTGATCATCAACAACGAGGTAGTCCCAAACATTGCAAGCAGCCAAAACATGAAGCATACATGGTGACATGTGACAAGGGCAAACGTTGTGTTTAGTGGGTGGAGATCATTGTGATGTCTGTGTCCGGCCCCTAGGTTGTTCTCCAGGGCTAAGAAGGCAGCCATGTCCACACAGACCCCCGCCCCCCCGGCCGTGCCTCGCCTGGTGGAGGACGTGGTCCCTGACGTCTGGGATGACCCCGAAATCATCCTCAACACCACCACGGTGAGCTCAGCGTCTTCAGCCCACCCCCGTCTGATCCAACCTCATTTAGATCTATTTGATTCTAGCCATGAATCTCTAGACTGCGTCTCTAATCGGCCCGAGTGTTCTGTGTGCAGTATTTCTACTCGGTGAGGATCTTTGCTGGCCAGGAGCCTAGTGGTGTGTGGGTGGGTTGGGTGACACCCGACTATCACCAGTACGACCCGGGCTTTGACCTCTCCAAAGTGCGTAATGTCACCGTTACCGTGGGCGACGACCAGGGCAACATCCACGACAGGTCAGTCTCTTCACATGGAGGAATCCCAATTCGATTTGTGGTCATTTGATGTTTACCCAGACCCAGTTTTAAGACAGAACAATGTTCTCTTGTACATAGTGTGTGTTCCATGTCCATGTTTGACCATTTGTTCCCTTTGCCTCCTACCTACAGCATGAAGCATAGTAACTGCTACATGGTTTGGGGCGGAGATATTGGCAACAGCTCCCAGCAGGCACGCTTTAATCAGGAGGACCTCGTGGTTGGCTGTCTGGTCGACCTGGCAACCGGTCTCATGACATTCACAGCCAATGGGAAGGAGATCAATGCTTTTTACCAGGTGAGGCAGGCGGAGCGTATGTGTGTGTGTGTGAGAGAATACCTGCGTAGTGTGTTAGAAATGTTTCTAAGTGTAGGTGTCGCTCTGTGGAGGAGGGCATGGGGTAAAGGGTAGTTTTGTGAATGTGTACGTTTGTGTAGGAGTAAGTAAGTTCTAAGTTCTGTGTTCCAGGTGGAGCCCAACACCAAGCTGTTCCCCGCCGTGTTCCTCCAGCCCACCAGTCAGAACCTGATGCAGCTGGAGCTGGGGAAGCTCAAGGTCAGAGCCCTCCTACTCCACTGCACCTGCCTCTGTCTCTAAGCTCTGCCTTTGTAACTGTTGCCTTTTGATCTGAAAACGATCTGATTCTCTGTGTCTTTTGTTTCACTTTCATATGAAATCCGTACTACTTTTAGTGGCCACTTCTTATAGTTCTCCCTCCCTCCCTGTCTCTCTTTCTCTCCTTCGCACCTCTCTCTCTCCCTCTCTCTCTCTGTCTCTCTCTCTCTTTGTCTCCTCTTTTCCCTGTCATTCTTTCATGCTCTAGAACATCATGCCCATCTCGGCGGCCATGTTCCGCAGCGAGCGTAAGAACCCGGTTCCCCAGTGCCCGCCCCGCCTGGACGTCCAGATGCTGACCCCAGTGATCTGGAGCCGCATGCCCAACCACTTCCTGAACCCGGAGGTGGGCAGGGTGAGCGAGAGGCTGGGCTGGATGGTGGAGTGCATCGAGCCCCTCATCATGATGGCTCTGCACATCCCTGAGGAGAACAGGTCAGAGGTCAACCTGGGGCAGCTGGGGGGGGGGTCAGTGGGATGGGGGGACAAGGAGCCAATGAGAAACAGACTAACGGTTCCAAAGACACAAGTAAAAGGACCTATATTACCATAGCGTTTCTCCTGTCGTCTCCACCAGGTGTATAGACATCCTGGAGCTGTCGGAGCAGAAGGACCTGATGAAGTTCCACTTCCACACCCTCATGCTGTACTGTGCCGTGTGCGCGCTGGGTAACAACCGCGTGGCCCACGCCCTCTGCAGCCACGTGGACGAATCCCAGCTCTTCTACGCCATCGAGAACACCTACCTGCCCGGGCCCCTCCGCGGGGGCTATTACGACCTGCTCATCAGCATCCACCTGGAGTCTGCCAAGCGGGCGCGCCTGGGCACCAACAGGGAGTTCATAGTGCCCATGACAACGGAGACCCTCAGCATCACCCTGTACCCCGACGCTGAGAAGGCCCATGCCCTTCCCGGGGTGGGGCTCACCACCTGCCTACGGCCCAAACTTCACTTCTCCCCCATCAACTTTGTAGGCACGGACCTTGATCTCTACACTCTTAGTCCCATCTTCCCCCTACAGGTAAGCGTTCATCTCACTTTGTGACTTGGAAATCAAAAGTGTGTGGCTGTAACTGAATTAGTTTGAGAATGAGACTCGCTTCGTTAGAGAAGGTCACTTCTGTAATGTACATGGTGCTGTCGTGTGTCCCCCCCCCCCAGGAGCTGAAAACCCAAGCCATCAGCATGTTGACCGAGGCTGTGCTGGATGGCAGTCAGGCCATGCGGGATCCAGTAGGGGGCAGCGTGGAGTTCCACTTTGTCCCCATTCTGAAGCTCATCAGCACCCTGCTGATCATGGGTATCTTCAACGACGAAGACACCATGCATATCCTGAAAATGATAGACCCCAACGTGTTTGGAGCCAAGAAAGAGGAGGGTGAGGGAGAGGGGGAAGAAGCCACGTCTAAAGAGGGGGGGGAGGAGGTGAAGGAGGAGGAGGAGGGAGAAGAAGAGGAGGAGGAGGTTGATCTTGAGGATGAAGGAATGGGAGAGGAGGAGGAAGAGGAGGAGCTGAAAGACCTGGAGAAAGAGGAGGGTGACGTGGAGTCTGAACCTGAGGTAGGGGGAGAGGTAGAAGCCAAAGTGGACGGAGAGAAGGCAGAGGAAGAGAAGGAAGGCGAGGCAGTTGAGGCAGAAGTGAAAGAAGAGGAGGAAGGCCTGGAAGAGGGATTACTGCAGATGACGATGCCAGAGTCTGTCAAACTACAGGTCGGTCAGCCATCTTAAAAGGCATCTACTGGTAAAAACCCCCCCCCTCAAAATAGGCTCTTAATTTACATCTGTCTTTCGCTCTCTCTTTCTCCCTCTCTCTCTGTTTTTCTCTCCATCTTTCCTCCCGTAGATGTGTACTCTGCTACAGTACTTCTGTGACTGCGAGCTGAGACACAGAGTGGAGGCGATCGTTGCCTACTCCGACCAGTTTGTGTTCGCCATCCAGAGCAACCAGCGCGTACGCTACAACGACCTCATGAGAGCGTTCACCATGAGCGCCGCCGAGACTGCGCGCAAGACGCGCGAGTTCCGCTCCCCGCCACAGGAGCAGGTAGGCCCAATGCGGGCTTGGGGCGTCAGCAAGTGAGGGGGGGGGGGGCGTGTCATTGCGTTGAGTCGATTGACACTCCAAACCCGTGTTTCTCCAGGTCGTCTTGCTGACCAACTTCAAGAACGGGCCTGATGAGGAGGACTGTCCCGTCCCCGAGGAAGTCCGTGACACTCTGATAGAGTTCCACCATGACATCTTGCTCCACTGTGGTCAGTTTGGACACATTCCAGGGGAATGGGTGTGGATTTTGGGGATGTTCTTATGGAGTCAACATGAAATGTTGTCCACGATACGGACCTGATAAGTGCCTCTTCTCTCCTCCCTCTGCTCCAGGTGTGAACATAGAGCAAGAGGAGGAGGAGGAAGAGGTGGACACCTCCCTCAGGGGCCGGCTCGTCAGCCTGGTGGATAAGGTCAAGAACCTCCGCCAGAAGAAGGAAGTGGAGGAGCCCGAGGAAGAGGAGGAGGTCAAACCTAGTAAGAGAATTCAAACCAATCTCATATCCTTCACGTGCTGTCGCGTCGTCGCGGTTCAACATCCTAAAAAAAATCCAGCCATCTCTGAAGGATCTCCTCTCCTTCTCCTCAGGGACCCTCCAGGAGCTCATCTCCCACACCATGATCCACTGGGCCCAGGAAGCCTTCATCCAGAACCCGGAGCTGGTGCGGATGATGTTCAGCCTTCTCCACCGGCAGTACGACGGGCTGGGGGAGCTGATCCGAGCCCTGCCCAAGGCCTACATCATCAACGCCGTGTCGGTCCAGGACACCATGGACCTGCTGGAGTGTCTGGGACAGATCCGCTCCCTGCTCATCGTCCAGATGGGCCCTGAGGAAGAGAGGCTGATGATCCAGAGCATCGGGTGGGTGGAATAGAGAGGTTGTTGATTGGTGATTTAAGGGAGAAGACACTATTCGTGAAAGGCTTTGACAAAGTTGTCCATCTGAAGAGAATCCAACGTCTCAGGGTACTGGAGTCTAATGAGTTTCTTTTCCTTTTTTTGGGGGTTCTTCTGCCAGGAACATCATGAATAACAAGGTGTTCTACCAGCACCCTAACCTGATGCGAGCACTGGGCATGCACGAGACTGTCATGGAGGTGATGGTCAATGTGCTGGGTGGAGGTGGAGACTCCAAGGTGATGCTCCATTTGGTTTATGCTCTTCATCCTAGGGTTTATCCACTTAGCTCAGCGTTCCTTCTGACGTCTTACTGAATCCGAATGTCTCTAACCCTTCCCAGGAGATCAGGTTCCCCCAGATGGTGACCAACTGCTGTCGTTTCCTCTGCTACTTCTGCCGTATCAGCCGTCAGAACCAGCGCTCCATGTTCGACCATCTCAGCTACTTGCTTCAGAACAGCGGCATCGGCCTGGGTCAGTACCCGCAGTCAGAACCGCCATGTTTTTTCTTCTTCTCATGTTGGAACCCAGTGGCTAAAGTCAACGTCAATCTAAATGTTGTTGTTATTGTTGCTCCGCCTCCAGGCATGCGTGGCTCCACCCCTCTGGATGTTGCCGCCGCCTCGTGCATCGATAACAACGAGCTGGCTCTGGCCCTGCAGGAACAGGATCTGGAGAAGGTCCGTGTTCTCAGCTCCCGCTTAGTGGTCGACATGAACACGCGTGAACGCAAGCGCTGTTATGAAGCACCATCAGAGGCACAGAGCTAATGTAGTGTGGTCCATGTCTGTCCGGGCCTACCCTGACCTGTCTGTTTTGGGGCTGCAGGTGGTGACGTACCTGGCAGGCTGTGGGCTCCGGAGCTGCCCCATGCTGCTGTCCAAGGGGTACCCTGACATCGGCTGGAACCCCTGTGGAGGAGAGAGATACCTGGATTTCCTGCGTTTCGCTGTCTTCGTCAACGGTCAGTTCCGTCTTTTTTTTTGGGGGGGGGGGGGGGGGGGGAGTATTGAGAAACTGAGATTAGAACAAAGGAATCTACAGAGATCTACAGAGAGAGTACCAGTGTGAAGCAGAGTCCAGGATGTCTGCGTTGACATTCACGGCGTCGGTGTCTCCCCCTCGCAGGAGAGAGCGTGGAGGAGAACGCCAACGTGGTGGTGCGCCTGCTCATCCGACGGCCCGAGTGCTTCGGCCCCGCCCTGCGAGGGGAGGGGGGCGCTGGCCTGCTGGCCGCCATCGAGGAGGCCATCAAGATCTCCGAGGACCCGGCCAGGGACGGGCCCACGGTGAAGAAGGACAGGCGCTTCCCCATGTAGGATCTCCCTCACAACAGCACTGTTTCAGTATAGACAGAGATTATTGCCAAATGATAATCACGATTATTTTGATAAATATTCAGATTGCGATTAATTATCACGATATTTGTCGATTTTAGCCCAAACTAATTTTGTTGTCACATAGGCCAATTATAACTGATTTCACATCCATATTGTGCTAAATTCCTGCTAATTGCAAATATTTGCATCAAAATAAAAGAGGAAGAAAGGACAACAACAAAAACCGTTGATACTATGAACGGAATGACACATTTTAAATATCGCCCGATCACGTGAATTTGATCGTGGAAAGCCAAAATCGTGATTTAAATTCGATCAATTATGCAGCCCTAGACAGAGAGACATATCTCTCTTTTATGAATTGAAGCCTTTATTGGTCTACTCAGTAGAGAGACATTACACATTATTCACATTTGGGTGTTCCTCTGCACGTCCTGTAGGTTCGGTGGCGAGGAGCAGCCTGAGGAGAATCGTATCCATCTGGGCAACGCCATCATGTCCTTCTATTCCGCCCTCATCGATCTGCTGGGCAGATGCGCCCCTGAAATGCATGTAAGCAGAGAGGCCGACGATCCACTTTTATAAGTCTGGAGGGAAGAGGGGACATGTTTCTTCACAGTAGTGACTGACTGCTGTTTGTCCACAGTTGATCCAAGCGGGTAAGGGGGAAGCTCTGAGGATCAGGGCCATCCTGAGGTCTCTGGTGCCCATAGAGGACCTGGTGGGAGTCATCAGTCTGGCTGTCCAGATCCCTGCCTTTGGCAAAGGTTTGAAACAGAGCTGCTGGATATTATTATTAGTATTATAGCTCTTAATGTATGTTAGCTGTTTATACATGATATATTTATAGAGCTGCTCTTTGTGCTGTGCTTTATGTTCAGTGTACATATCTCTCTCTGTCTCTATCTATTGACAGATGGACACACCATTGAGCCTAAGATGTCAGCCAGCTTCTGTCCGGACCACAAGGCTTCCATGGTGCTGTTCCTGGACAGAGTGTACGGTATCGATAACCAGGACTTCCTGCTCCACGTGCTGGAGGTGGGCTTCCTGCCTGACATGAGGGCTGCAGCATCCCTGGACACGGTGAGCCTCACACTGGAAGAACCCAGAGGGTAACGTGGGGGTCAGATGGCTGAGCGGTTAGGGAATCAGGCTATTAATCAAAAGTTTGCCGGTTCGGTTGGCCCGGCCGTGTGAAAGGACGTTGTGTCCTTGGGCAAGGCACTTCACCCTACTTGCCTCAGGGAGAATGTTCCTGTACTTACTGTAAGACGCTCTGGATAAGAGCGTCTGCTAAATGACTAACAGAGTTGATTTCCTTGGCTTTTTTCGGTGTAAAAAGATGCCAGTGGTTGATGTGTTCCCCCTCCCCCCGCCTCTAGTTGGCGTTCAGCACCACTGAGATGGCTCTGGCTCTGAACCGCTACCTGTGCTCCGCCGTGCTGCCTCTGCTCACCAAGTGCGCGCCTCTGTTCGCCGGCACGGACCACCGCGCCATCATGATCGACTCCATGCTGCACACCATCTACCGGCTGTCCCGCGGCCGCGCCCTCACCAAAGCCCAGAGGGATGTCATCGAGGAGTGCCTCATGTCCCTCTGCAGGTCAGCCGCACGGCCCCCGCCCCACTACTAACCAAGAGAGCTTCCACATACCCCACACAGAAGTGCTAGCCTTAGCTAGGTTCTCTGTGGTGCTCCGGTCTGGTCGTTGGTCCAGTATACTCCAACTGTGTTCCTCTGCAGGTACCTCTTACCCTCCATGCTCCAGCACCTGCTCAGGAGGCTGGTGTTCGACGTGCCCATCCTCAACGAGTACGCTAAGATGCCCCTCAAGGTGAGGGAGAGCGGTCGTCTTTATGACGCTGGTGAAGCGTGTTGCTTCTCCTTATAACCCGACGCGGCCGCGCCATTTTATTTGTCGTTCCGCGCGCACGACAAAGCCCAGGGGTTTCGTAACTCTGTTTCCCTGTTTGGTTTCAGCTGTTGACCAATCACTACGAGCGTTGTTGGAAGTACTACTGCCTCCCC
This sequence comes from Hypomesus transpacificus, assembly GCF_021917145.1. Taxonomy (NCBI): domain Eukaryota; kingdom Metazoa; phylum Chordata; class Actinopteri; order Osmeriformes; family Osmeridae; genus Hypomesus; species Hypomesus transpacificus. The sequence continues at coordinate 8,369,786 of NC_061074.1, read as the reverse complement.
AATGGCTGGGCCAACTTCGGGGTGACTTCAGAGGAGGAGCTTCACCTCTCGCGCAAACTCTTCTGGGGCATCTTCGAGTCTCTGGCGCACAAGGTGGGCATCTGCTCGGCTAAGCGGTTAGGGAATCGGATTATTAATCAGAAGCTTGCCGGTTCGATTCCCTGTCCGTGCAAATTACGTTGTGTCCTTGGGCAAGGCACTTCACCCTACTTGCCTCAGGGGGAATGTCCCTGTTCTTACTGTAAATCGCTCTGGATTAGAGCGTCTCCTAAATGACTACATGTAAATGTAATGCAATGCTCTCCCTCCAACGGCATGGGATTCCACCCAACATACGTCTTAGGTTAGGTCGACTCTACTAGCATTAACTGGGGGGTCATTCCTGTCTTTGTATCTGTCTCTCTCCTTGCTCCCCTCTCTCTCTTCCGCGTTCCAGAAATTCGATGCAGAGCTGTTCAAGATCGCCATGCCCTGCATCTGTGCCATCGCAGGGGCTATTCCACCTGACTATGTGGACGCCAGCTTCTGTTCCAACACTGAGAAAAAAGCCTCAGTGGATTCTGAAGGCAATTTTGATCCCAAACCTGTGGAGACCACCAAGTAAGACATGATAACAATCATTAAAATGTATAAAAACAGATATGGTGCATTAATAACGACCACCTGGCATTGATCCCGTGACTGTCCCATTGCAGCACCATCATCCCAGAGAGACTGGACCCCTTCATCAACAAATTTGCAGAGCACACTCATGACAAGTGGGCTTTTGAAAAGGTCAGTCTGTCCTTGTGTCCTCCATAGAGGCCAGGCCAGTGTTCTGGAGTATGACTGACAGATCGTCAGGATAATCCTGTGTCTGTTTTCAGATTCAGAGCAACTGGACCTACGGAGAAGTGCTGGATGAAAATGCCAAGACACACCCCATGCTCCGCCCCTACAAGACCTTCTCTGAAAAGGTGAGCACCTTTCAGGAACAAAAAAACAATAATTGTCTTCTCATTGCTACTTGCAGTATTTCCTATATATGTACTGTTCAATTCATGTATTTTTTTAATGAATTTCTGTGTGGTCCAGGACAAGGAGATCTACCGCTGGCCCATCAAGGAGTCCATCAAGGCCATGCTGGCTTGGGAGTGGACCCTGGAGAAGGCCAGGGATGGAGAGGTAGAGGTGGTGAAGCCTACCACCTCGTCCCGCAAGATCTCCCAGACAGCTCAGGTAAACAGGGACAAATGCCTCTTTGGAAGTTTCAAACCATCAGTGTTCCTTTGGAATACAGTACAGCCGCTGGTGCTATGTTTCGGTGTGGCTTGTCTCTGCAGGCTACATACGACCCCAGCCATGGCTACAGCCCTCAGCCGGTGGACATCTCTGCTATGGCTCTCTCTAGGGAACTGCAGGTAGGTGACACACCGTGACTTGACATGACATTGCGGGTACACAATATCCTCACATGCTCTCCCTTTCTCCAGTCCATGGCTGAACAGCTGGCTGAAAACTACCACAACACCTGGGGCCGAAAGAAGAAGGTGGAACTCCAGGATAAAGGTGCGAGTGAAAATGATCTTTTCAGTTGGGTGTCGTTGTCTGCTCTGAGTGTGTTGTTAGTTCAAGCTCTGTGGCTTGTTTAGGGGGCGGCACGCACCCCTTGCTGGTGCCTTACGACACCTTGACGGCCAAGGAGAAGGCCAGGGACAGAGAGAAGGCCCAGGACCTGCTCAAGTTCCTGCAGATGAATGGCTTTGCTGTCACCAGGTAACGAGACTCCTCCTCTATAAAACCCATGTGACCAGGAAGAGGTTCAAGCCTTCACCTTTACTGTTTCTCTCTCGCTCTCGCTCTCTCTCTCTCTCTGTTCCTCAGGGGCCTGAAGGACATGGAGCAAGACATCTCCTCCATCGAGAAGCGTTTTGCCTACGGCTTCCTCCAGAAGCTCCTCAAGTGGATGGACATCGCCCAGGAGTTCATTGCCCATCTCGGTACTGTTGTGAGCGGGAGTAGGGGGATAGAAACATCATGAACACTATCAGTTCCGGTAATGTACCGTCCTTGGTTGATGTGGTCGTCTCTGTCTCTGTCCTCAGAGGCTGTGGTTAGCAGTGGCAGGGTGGAAAAGTCGCCACATGAACAGGAGATCAAGTTCTTTGCCAAAGTGAGACAGAAACAGCAGCAACACTTCTCATTACCCAGACTAGCAGACTGTGAAACATCTTTGGAAACAACTGCATCATGAATTAAAAATACCATAAAACTAAGCATTTTTTTTTTAAATAGTGCTTTTGCCTACATTAAGACTTTTTGCATTCAACCACGTAACATAACGGCTACTTCTCGAATTGTCTGCCTCTCTGTTTGTCTGCGTCCTAGATTCTGTTGCCGCTAGTGAACCAGTACTTCAAGAACCACTGCCTGTATTTCCTGTCCACACCTGCCAAGATCCTGGGCAGTGGAGGCATCTCGTCCAACAAGGAGAAAGAAATGATAGCAAGGTCAGTTTCCAAACAGTCTCAATAAACTGTTCCAATGAGGATAATCCCCCTTTTTCTCCCTGACTGTCCTTCAGGTGTGTGTACTGTAAACTGTGTACCATAAACCTTGAATCCAATATCTGGCTTGTGTCAGTATCTGTTTGCAGCTCTCCTTCTACCCCTCCATCTCTTTCCTCACTCTGTAGAAACCTCCTTAATTTCCTTGACCTCCCTTTTTGCTTTGACCTCACCCTCCCTTCTCCTCCATCTTTCCTGCCCTACCTTGCCCCCTTTCCCCCCTCCCTCCCCTCTTCTCTCCCCCTCCCTCAGTATCTTCTGTAAGTTGGCAGCTCTGGTGAGACACAGAGTTTCTCTCTTTGGTAAGGAAACCTGCATGATGGTCTAACACTTCCACCCTCTGTCTCCACTCTCTTCAACTTTTCATCTTCTGGATTAATTCTCACCCCCCCCCCCCCCCCTCCTCACCCTCCTTTTCTAACCATCCTCTCCCTACTCTAGCTCTGCTTCTGCTCTGCCTGGTTGTCCTAGCTGCTCCTCCTCTCATCTGTCAGCTCTGTGAAGCTCTGTGTAGCCCTGTGTAGCTCTGTGTAGCCCTGTGTAGCTCTGTGTAGCCCTGTGTAGCCCTGTGTAGCTCTGGGTGTCTGGTGGTCACTGGCAGTGCAGAGAAGCAGCATGAGTGTTTGTGTCACTGCTGGAGCCGCTGTGCTGGCTCCTCCATGGCGTGTTGTGATTGGCTGACCTGAGGCACCTCTGTAGACGCTTCACCCGCGTTCCTCCATCCACCACCATAGCAGCGTGACATCACTCCCACAGAACGACACGCCGTCACCTGGGTTACAGACAGGCCTAGCAGGACGTCACCTTTATTGGGGAAACCAACAAGCAGATATTTTGTTGTTATTAATCCAAGTCGTTTTGTTTAACGTTGTCTAGTGTATTTTGTCGCAGACTTGCGTGTGTGTGTGTGATACAGGTTTGGGGATGGTTACTGTTGTTGGGGGGGGGTCTTAACGTCAGTGTTGGTGTTACCGTGGTAACGAAGCGGCTCTGTTTGATCTTCAGGAACGGACGCTAATGCAGTGGTCAACTGTCTGCACATCCTGTCACGGTCACTGGATGCCAGGTAGTATACTCACCTCCACTGGATGGAGTTAGGTCCTTTTTATAGCAACGTTTTTCCCACAGATGTAATAAGTCTCTCTCTCTCTCCAAGCTGGTGTATCACCTCTATGTCTTGTCTCCTAGGACGGTGATGAAATCAGGCCCTGAGATTGTGAAGGCAGGGCTGCGTCAGTTCTTTGAGAGCGCTGCCGACGATATTGAGAAGATGGTGGAGAACCTCAAACTAGGCAAGGTGTCCAGTCGGAACCAGGTGAGGTCCATCCCCCCTGTCGTCTTTATTAGTAGTTTCTCCCTGGGCGGTACACTGAGGTGTGTGTCTGTGTGTGTGTGTGTGCACAGGTGAAGGGCGTGTCCCAGAACATCAACTACACCACCATTGCGTTGCTTCCGGTGCTCACCTCCCTGTTCGACCACATCGCCCAGCATCAGTTTGGAGATGATGTCATTCGTGAGTTAGCCTTACATTAAAGCAACAATCAAAGACATAAACCCAGACTATTTTAATGCTGTCTCAACACATCTCTCTCTCTCTCTCTCTCTCTCTCTCTCTCTCTCTCTCTCTCTCTCTCTCTCTCTCTCTCTCTCTGTCTCTGTCTCTGTCTCTGTCTCTCTTTCTCTCTCTCATCCCCCCAGTGGATGACTTGCAGATATCATGCTACCGCATCATGTGCAGTATCTACTCTCTGGGCACTGTGAAGACTCCACATGCAGAGAAGTAAGTAGTCTGCTGGAGATGAGGTCTGTGTGTGTGTGTGTGTGTGGCTGTAGAGGTGGGGGTGTCCAGTGTGAGGTGGTGATGGTGTTGTGTGTGTGTGTGTGTCCTGCAGACAGAGGCCAGCCCTGGGAGAGTGTCTAGCCCACCTGGCTGCAGCCATGCCTGTGGCCTACCTGGAGCCTGCTCTCAACGAGTTCAACGCCTACTCTGTCTACACAACCAAGACCCCCCGGGAGAGAGCCAGTGAGTCACCTCAACCTCAACCTCTCTCGCCCCCCTCCTCTCTTCATGTCCATTTGTATTATGTAACGTACATATCCGTTCCCTGATGTTGTGTAGTCACTCTGTCCAATGCCCACATTTTAAAGTGTGTTATCGAATCAGTGATCTTATTCACTCTAATCTCCTCCTCAGTTCTGGGCCTTCCTAACCAGGTGGAGGAGCTGTGTACAGACATCCCAGAGCTGGAAGTTTTGATGAAGGAGATTGGGCACCTGGCAGAGTCTGGTGCCCGCTACACGGAGATGCCCCACGTGATCGAGATCACCCTGCCCATGTTGTGTAACTACCTGCCCCGCTGGTGGGAGAGGGGCCTGGAGAACTTCCCCGACCTGGAGGACCAGATCTGCACCAACGTCACCTCTGAACAACTCAACCAGCTGCTGGGCAGCATCATGAAGATCGTGGTCAACAACCTGGGCATCGACGAGGCCTCCTGGATGAAGAGGCTGGCAGGTGAGTGTGTGTGTGTTCTCAGTCCCACGTGACGTCAAGGTCATGGGGTGTGGGTTTGAGACTGTTTGTGAGCCCTTTTGAATTTCCTTTCATGACATGATAGACCATATTAAATGTTTTGATTGAATTGAAAATGTCACCCGTTAAGACATCGTTATTAAATTTAGCTCAACCAAGTCGAGGACCTTTCAGTGATTTAATCATTGACACTGACCCCTGTGTGTGTGCGTTTGCGTGTGTGTGTATGTGCGTGTATGTGTGTGTGTGCGTGCGTGTGCGTGTGTGTGTGTGTGCCAGTGTTCGCCCAGCCCATCGTGAGCAGGGCCATGCCCGAGATGCTCAAGTCCCACTTCATCCCCACCATGGAGAAGCTGAAGAAGCGTGCGGGGAAGGTGGTGGCGGAGGAGGACCACCTGCGTCTGGAGGGCAAGACGGAGGTGGACAGCGAGGAGGGCACCATCAGGGACGAGTTTGCAGTGCTCTGCAGGGACCTATACGCCCTCTACCCCCTCCTCATCCGCTATGTGGACAACAACAGGTACTTGAGGGTTAGCCATGCCTGGTTTCTGGCGTACCCATACCCACTCACACCTTCATACAAACTGAATGACAGGGGTTTCTTACTAGATTATATCTGGACAGTACAGAGAGGAGTCATTTCTTTTCGATAAAGCCCACTTTTATGAAAAAATGTTCAGAGGTAGCGCTCGCATAGCGCTCGCTATGCGAGGTCGCCGTGTGGGGGAAACCTCCCGGAGGCCCAGTCCGATGCTGCTCTGGGCTGCATGTCGAGCCACACACAGAACCCCGGAGCTTGGAGACCCTGACGGATCCCTCGCCAACGCCTTCCGTGTTGCCACGGCCACCAGGGCTCCTCACAAGCGCAGGGACTTCCTCTTGGGGGCGGAGTCTCCGCAGCTCTCCGAGTCGGCCTTCCTCTTCCTCTGACCAGAGGGGGCGCTCGGAGCCGGCTCCGCCGTCCCAGAAGGCTCTGCTTCTGCGCGACCGGCCCTTCCTCCTGGGCGGAGCCTCATGTGACACATCAGAGACAAGCCCAGACGTCCGTCTCTCTCGTAGTGGGAGAGCCTCCACTTGTCCTCCACGAGATCCCCGCGACTGCTGAAGATTGGGGAGCAGACCAGGAACGGGAAGTCCTGATTGGCTAAGACATGAGTCCCAGGGTTGGCCTGAAGCACCAGCTGGCGGTAGTTGTCAGGGTGGAGGGGTATGGGATAAACGATGTTGTTGTGGCGGTAGCGTAGGCGGTGAGCGCGTGGCAGGAAATGAGGTTCCTCGTTCTCGTCGTGGTTGCAGAAGCCAGTGCCAGGCCCGTACCAAAAGGTCGGTACTGTGTAGTCGAGATTTCCACACCCCACAACTTGAGGCATGAAGGCATGCTTGAGCATTGAGAACAAGCGCACCCCTTGGGACGTCCTCAAAGGCACGATCCCAAGGTTGTACAGTTCCAGATGCAGAGTCTGAGGTTCTCTGAAGTCTGGAGACTTGGCCTTCATTTTCAAGGACATTATTTCGGTAATTCTTGGTGGACTCGACATCTTGGAGAGAAAAAAATATACTTGTAGTGGGCTTTACTATTCGCAAGGCAGTTGTGATATGAAGTAACTTTTCTGACTTTGTCTCTCAAAATCCTAATTGCCTTGGAGACGATTAAACATTTAAATTAAACATTCCGTAAACAGTACCTGTTCCGAGAAAGGGCATTGTGACATCACAGGATTATGCAATTTTAAACACTGAATTAAGATGGAGGACGCATCATTGAATACATACATAAAGGAATTAATTAATGAATTAATGCATTAGACCAACTGACTCAGAAACAAGATCTGAATATACAGACCCTTTCCCCTTAAACACATTAAAACACATTTCCATACACAGAAGCCCTGTTAACATGACCTAGGTGGTGTTGTGTAACAGCTGTTAACATGACCTGGGTGGTGTTGTGTAACAGCTGTTAACATGACCTGGGTGGTGTTGTGTTACAGCTGTTAACATGACCTGGGTGGTGTTGTGTAACAGCTGTTAACATGACCTGGGTGGTGTTGTGTAACAACTGTTAACATGACCTGGGTGGTGTTGTGTAACAGCTGTTAACATGACCTGGGTGGTGTTGTGTAACAGCTGTTAACATGACCTGGGTGGTGTTGTGTAACAGCTGTTAACATGACCTGGGTGGTGATGTGTAACAGCTGTTAACATAACCTGGGTGGTGTTGTGTAACAGCTGTTAACATGACCTGGGTGGTGATGTGTAACAGCTGTTAACATGACCTGGGTGGTGTTGTGTAACAGGGCACGATGGCTGACCTGTCCTGACCCAGATGCAGAGGATCTCTTCAGGATGGTCGGAGAGGTCTTCATCTTCTGGTCCAAGTCACATGTGAGTCTCCTCCCTCCCTCCCTCCCTCCCACATGTGAGTCTCCTCCCTCCTTCCCTCCCTCCCTCCCTCCTTACCTCCCTCCTTCCCTCCCTCCCTCCTTACCTCCCTCCTTCCCTCCCTCCCTCCTTCCCTCCCTCCCTCCCTCCCTCCCTCCCTCTTTCTTTTTTCTGTTCTTTGTCTTCCCACCTCTTCGTTCCGTTCATTCTTCAGAACTTTAAGCGTGAGGAGCAGAACTTTGTGGTGATGAACGAGATCAACAACATGTCCTTCCTCACTGCTGACAGTAAGAGCAAGATGAGCAAGGTGAGAGCTGACACACACACATACACTGTACACACACACTGTACACACACACACACACCACCAACCTAACATAAATATTAAGGGTTTCATTTACGTAAATAATGTATTGCTTATTTTCGAAACAATTTTTTTTAAATGTTCTAATGCTTCCTAGTCCTGAGGATCTGTTCCATAGCGGGGCCCTGTACGTGTTACGGAATTCATTTAACATCTTTACTTCCTGGTCCCAGGCGACCAATCGGGTTTCATCCTCTGGTCTCAGGCCTACTGCAGGAATGGTGTTAACTGTGTTCTCTCTCTGTGTTCTGTGTTGGTGACGGCGCGGGGCCGCTAGTCCGGAGATGCAGAGGTTAGACTGTGTGTGCACGAGCGCTGTGCTGATGGCATGGCAGACCTGGGGATGAGGGAGCTGTTCATCAAGCTCTCCTGCTGAGTAGTGCGCAGCTACAAAGCGCTGACACCCAAACCCTGATGTTGACGCACAAATGCACACACACACTTACATGTGCAGCAGTCGTGTGTGTGTGTGTGTGTGTGAGAGGTGGGGGTCTGGAGAAGCTTGATGAACGCTCTCGGCCGTAGGTTGTAGTGACGTGACGGTGGGGGGTCCATGGCGCTCGGCTCAGCGGCCAGCCCAGACCAGTTGAGTCTGGAGTGTGATGCCTGCTGCAACCGAGTCTCATCGCCCCTCACTCTGAGTTTGACTGGTTTGCCTTCCTCCAGGTGGTTCCTGACGGCCTCCTGGCCGAGGCTGTGCACACCCTACCCTGATTTAGGGTGCTGCCAATGTGTTGGTTGATTTTTGATGTTCCTGGGAAGGGGGGGTTCAGGGGGGAGGGTGGGGGCATCTGTTCTGTCATGTTCCCCATCAGCGTCCATGACATTGTCAGTATCGTAACCCTCCTCACCACCAATCCTCCACTCTCATTCCACCCATGACCAGGAAATTCAGCTGGTGCATCATGGGAATTAGTCTTCATCATCTTCAGCTACAACTCCATCACATTCACTAATATATACTTTATTTTGCTTCTCCCTTTCTAATTCAACTAGAATGTCACTAAGAGGTGGCAGACTGACACAGAAGGGGTTTAACATCTTCACATGTTTATTTGCAGTCTTACCTTACTTACTAAATGTTATAGAAGTTAGTAAAGTCACCTCCTCTCCCCTGCTGTGAGCTGGTCATTACTGGAAACCCTTCTGTTATCTGATCACTGCAGCACCTCACTATCTGTCTAGACAAGACACACACACACACCCTGCTGCAAACAAACGCACACCCCCACACACGGCCCAGTCACTGAGGGAGGTGCTGAGAGGCCAGACAACAGTCAGTAATGAGCTCTGGCGAGGCCTGGACAGGAGTGTGTGAGCTGAACCCTGTAGCGTTGTGCTGCTCCCTGTGTGCCGTGCTGGGGCTGGGCTTCTCCACACTACACTACTAACACAGAGCATCGTGTGACACTATCCGAAGCACAATTCGTGCTAACACCCAGAAGCACCAGTTGCACTTTGGAGACGAGAGTGTGACTTGAAGATGTAGTTGGATTTGTAGTGTTTTTCTAAATCATCTTCTGACTTTCCGCACGTTTTTTTGGTGTAACTTCTTTCCCCAACACCCCCTATTTATTACTACATTCATACACCAGCTCACTTTATAATATCACTATGACCTGTTTTCATAACAGCCCCATCATAAACTCATTTTAGACTACTTTTTGGTGTTAATAAGTAAGAGGACTTATAGAAAATAAATATATCACATTTGCAACAGGTAAGTCCCCACAACAGAACATCTTTAATGAGACTCCGCCCATTCTGATCCAGGTCGCAGTAACATCAGGTTGGTGTTAGACACCCACTGGAATGGTACGGTCTGACCCCACCCTCTCTCCCTAGGCTGGGGGCTCGGATGTGGAGCGTACCAAGAAGAAGCGCAGGGGGGACCGTTACTCGGTGCAGACCTCCCTCATCGTGGCGGCTTTGAAGAAGCTTCTGCCCATCGGCCTGAACATGTGCTCCCCCGCCGACCAGGAACTGATCAACCTGGCTAAGATCAGATACTCTCTGGTACAATGCTGCATACCTGCTTCTTACATTCTGCAATGTTACCTTTGGGCTGTCAGATTTAATAGATCTAAAGCTTCTTAGCTTTCACCCCAGGGGGGTCATCATTTTAGGTCGTCATTTCATCATGCGTGATTGGCTGTCCTTTACTGTCCCTTACTTTCTCTCGCAGAAAGACACGGATGAGGAGGTGAGGGAGTTCCTGCAGAACAACCTTCACCTGCAGGGCAAGGTGAGAAGATCTCTCTCTATCTCCATCCATCGCTTCCTCCTGGAGCAGCTTGTCTGTGGGGCCGGTGTTGTGGGCGCAGTGTGTGCAGCAGCTGCTGATGACTGTGCCTTGGGGACCTTCTAGGTGGAGGACCCGTCCATGCGCTGGCAGATGGCCCTGTATAAGGAGACATGTGGGAGGGCCGAGGACGCAGAAGACCCAGTGAAGGTGGTGAAGAGGGTTCAGGAAGTGTCAGCTGTCCTTTACCACATAGAGGTGGTGAGTAGAAACACACACACACACACACCATGACACCATGACAGTAACAAGGCCTGGAACAACTCTGCCTCCAACTGCCTCCCTTTCCTCTCCTTCTTTCTCCCTTTCCTTCTCTCTTTCTCCCTTTCCTTCCTTCTTTCTCTCTTTCCTTCTTTCTCTCTCACAGACGGAGCGTCCGTATAAGTCAAAGAAGATGGTGTGGCACAAGCTGCTGTCCAAACAGCGTCGCAGAGCAGTGGTGGCCTGCTTCAGAATGAGTCCACTCTACAATATCCCTAGGTGAGTATCTTCCTCACCCGTAACTCTCGTCTCACCCTTCCTCCTGACACAGATATCCCTCCTCAACCCTCGTCCTCCCCCCCTTCACTCATAACTATCAATCCTTTCCTCCTCAGCCCTAACTCTCTCTCCTTACTTCCTGACTTCTTAACTCTATCCACAGGTAACGGTCTTCTGCAGCCAATAAAGGACCCGTCCACAAAACCCATTAGCCAATAAAGGTTCTAAATTAGGGTTCCTCTCTCCTTCTGTCTCCATCAGGCATAGGGGATCCAACATGTTCCTGAACGGATACAAGCGTAACTGGCTGGAGAACGAGGGCTACTCCTTTGAGGACAGGATGATTGACGACCTCTCAGTAAGCTTTCTCGTCTTGGAGCGTTTAATAGAAGTGAAGGAACATTCTAGAAGTGAAGGAACATTCTAGAAGGGAAGGGACATTCTAGAAGGGAAGGAACATTCTAGAAATGTTTCACGGAGCCCATCCCCCCCCCTCCCCTCTCCCTCCATCGTCAATGTTTAGAAAGCCATGGAGCAGGAGGAGGAGGAAGAGGAGGAGACAGAGACGAAGCCAGACCCTCTCCACCAGCTCATCCTTCATTTCAGCCGCACGGCTCTCACAGAGAAGAGGTGGGACACGGGCACAGCTCATGCTTGTTAAAGCCATAGAGGTCATTTTGTCAGTTGTCAGAAAAGGCTTCATGTGTTTTGCTGTTTCATTGCAGTAAACTGGATGTTGACCACCTGTATATGTCATATGCTGACATTATGGCAAAGGTGAGTGTTTTTCTTCTGGTTTTGACATCACAGTGTACTATGCTGTCATTGGAGAGATCTAACGAGAGATCTTCCCTCCATCCCCATTCTTCCCTTTTCCCCTTTACTGTCTTTACTCTCTGTCTCTCACACACATCATACACACATCTCTCTCTTTGTCTCTCTCTCTCTCTCCCTCTCTCCAGAGCTGCCACATGGGTGAGGAGGACGAAGGGGGAGAGGAGGAGGGGGAGCCAGCCTTTGAGGTGCGACAGACAGAGATGGTATGGGGGGGCCAGGGGCTGGGGACAGGGGAGTCACCGGAGAAGCATCTCGCCACGAGTGACGTACACGGCGCCATCATCACACCCCGCACACTCCCCCCGCTGGCATATCTCTCTCTCTCTCTTCCAGTCTTCCTCTCTCACACCATCTGTCGATTTGTTTCCTGCTATGGTGGACTGACTTGTGCATTCCTTTGCTGGACTCTGCCCCGAAGTCTGTGTCTTGGTCTTAATTACCCGCGTCTCTAAAACATGCATGACGGAGTGCAGAGATGGTGCGACTAAAGACAACAAAATGTTGCATAGATTCGAAAGTCTAAAACTAGATTAGGAGTGTTTAGAACCTTGACTCACAAATTCCAACCCTGTGATTAATTTCAATAATTCTAGTCGTAGATTCATCTTTGAATACTGAAACTTCTTGGTGATAAACACCTAAATGGTCTTCACATGTAACAATCCTAGGTCTACAGGCTTGGATAATGTGATGAGGCAGAGGTTAAATGTTCAATAGTGATATATAGATATACAGTACCAGTCAAAAGTTCAATTGAATGGGTTATTTTGACTGGTACTGTAAATCGATATAGACTATATCTAAAGCTGATTATAGCTTGTTCTTGAGGGCAACGTTTCATGTCTGTTGCATAATGAACATCCACTGTCTTTTCATGACAATCACAAACCTCCACTCAGTGTCAGTTGACAGTTATGATACGTTACCGTAAATTCAGAGATGCTACATTGCCCTCCGTCTCTAGGTTTAGCAGCTCCTCAGATGAGGATAAACATGGTGTTCCCATGTGATCTGATGTGAATGATGCACTCTCTGTACAGAAGTCCTGTTCCCAGAGCCAGATTGACTTTGTGCCTTTGATTACTACCTTACTGCTAGTAATCAGCTTACTCTTGCACCCCCCCCCCCCCCCCCCCCCCCCACCTCTCACGGCCCCCTTTACTCACCTACTAGTCAGGCTGTGCATTCCTGTATCTGGACTGATCTTGAATCTAATAATAACCTCGGGTATCTATCGATTTTGTTTGTCTTTACCTTGAATTGGACTTATTATAACAAGACTCCCTCTCTGTACTCACGAAGGACTACAGTAAAAGCCTGCACAGTCAGCCAGACATACACTCAAACAGAACACAAACAAACACACAGACATACACTCGCACAGTACACACAATACACACACACACACACACACGGTGTAGTGTAGATTCACATAAATCATGGTGAGTACACAAGCCCTCTGTAGCCCAGAGAACCATCTCCACTTTGCCTCACCTTGGGTAAACCACGGCCAGGCCTATGAGGGAGGGAGGGGTGGCTAGAGAGGGGGGGTGGGTGTTGGGGAGGGGGTTGGTGAATCTCCTTTGGGTGGGGAAATTGCATTGTGTATTTGTGTGGGTGGGTCTTGCATAACACTGTAACTTTTGTCAACAGGAGCTGATTGCCATTTGCTGTGATAGCGTTTCAGAGTTAGCCACGAGGCGTTAGCTAGGTTAAGACTAGCACGCTTGTTCCGCTTAAGTGACTCAGTAAAGTGTTCTAAAAGAATATGCTTGCCCTTCAAACTGCCCAGCGTGTTTGACTCTACATAGAAACGTGCAGAATGCTTCCCAGTTTAACCAGTCTAACAGACCACAACCAGCCTTTCTTAAAGGAGCCCCTGCTGCTTTGAGCATGTGTCAGAGTAGGGCCACCAACCATAAGAAAGCGCAGTAGTCAGGCCCGCGGTCGGACTGCAGGTGGAAGCTTGCTGTGATCCTACTACTACTACTCCATAATAGTTAGCAAGCAAACGCTGTGTTTGCCGTACTCAAACGTTTGCTTGTGCTGGGTAATGTGAACAGCTGAAATAATTGACTCAACTAATACACTTTCTGTCCCAAAGGAAGAGCTTATATATATATGTGTATGAATGTGTGTGCTTGTATTGGTGTTTATTGGACAATATATGTGTGCGTGTTAGCTTGCCTAACACGCACATTTTCACTCACAACATAATAAAAATCATACTCAGTTTTTTTCAACCCATAGAAAATAGAATTTCACACCTTTTTAAACTTTTTAGCCTTCTGCCTTGCTCCATGGTAGCTTCATAGACTAGCTTAAATTAGTTGTGCGTGGGAAATTTAAAGTGTCCCGAGTGAGTGTGTGCGGTTGTGTATGTACATTGAGTGTGTGTGTACAGTGAGTGTGTGTGTGTGTACAGTGAGTGTGTGTGTGGTTGCGTGTGTACAGTGCGGGGGGCAGTGCAGACCAGTGTGACAGGGCTACAGCCGCCCCTGTGTCTCCGTCCTGCAGGAGAAGGAGATGGAGAAACAGAGGCTGCTGTACCAGCAGTCCCGCCTGCACAACAGAGGAGCGGCAGAGATGGTGCTGCAGATGATCAGTGCCTGCAAAGGTACTGGAGCTGGAAACACACACACAGATACACACACAAATACACACACACACAGATACAGACACACATACACCATTTCACAATGACATTTGGTGTGTGTTTCCTCCTCAGGTGAGACGGGAGTCATGGTTTCTTCCACTCTCAAGCTGGGGATCTCCATCCTCAATGGGGGCAACAGTGACGTACAGCAGGTGGGTGGAGCTGCCCCAGTCCACAGCCCTTAGCCCCAGACTAGCCCTCACTTGCCCCAGTCCACAGCCCTTAGCCCCAGACTAGCCCTCTCTTGCCCCAGTCCACAGCCCTTAGCCCCAGACTAGCCCTCACTTGCCCCAGTCCACAGCCCTTAGCCCCAGACTAGCCCTCACTTGCCCCAGTCCACAGCCCTTAGCCCCAGACTAGCCCTCACTTGCCCCAGTCCACAGCCCTTAGCCCTAGACTAACCCTAACTTGCCCCAGCCCACAGCCCTTAGCCTCAGACTAACCCTCACTTGCCCCAGTCCACAGCCCTTAGGCCCAGACTAACCCTCACTTGCCCCAGTCCACAGCCCTTAGGCCCAGACTAACCCTCACTTGCCCCAGCCCACAGCCCTTAGCCTCAGACTAACCCTCACTTGCCCCAGTCCACAGCCCTTAGGCCCAGACTAACCCTCACTTGCCCCAGTCTACAGCCCCAGACTAACCCTCACTTGCCCCAGTCCCCTCAGATTCTCTCAACTGTTTATTTAGTTTTACAGAGAGTTATATTAGAGGGGTGACAGGGGAGGTAAAAGTAATTCCCTCCTGACATCTCCTCTGTCTCTCTGTGTAGAGGATGCTGGACTACCTGAAGGACAAGAAGGATGTGGGCTTCTTCCTGAGCATGCAGGCTCTGATGCAGACCTGCAGGTCTGTTCTTCATCCTGATGAGGAGGAGGATCTCATCACCATAGTGATGATGATGATGATGATGATGTGGATAAAAACAAGTAATGGTAGTGACAGTCAGACATCAATGATGGCGACGACCACAATAATGACCCTGTTGAAGGAGACTCCAGTTCTCAAAGCATTTTTTTCTCTCAAATGGACTCAGTCCAACGCATGCTGACAGTCGGATGTTTGTTTTAGTCTGATGTCTGCTAATGGCTGTGTGATGTTTGTTTTAGTCTGATGTCTGCTAATGGCTGTGTGATGTTTGCCAGTGTTCTGGACCTGAACGCCTTTGAAAGACAGAACAAGGCTGAGGGACTTGGCATGGTTTCTGAAGAGGGATCAAGTGAGTATGGTTTCCCCTGGTCCCCTACAGCTCTAACAGTCATATCAGCAGATTCATATTGTCATAATGCATCTGTGTTTTTTGATGTGTATGATGAGTGTGTGTGTGTGTATGGGGGGTTTGTGTGTTGGGTGTGTTTACAGTACAAAAAGCAGTTTGAGATTCATAAAGCTGTTTTATTATATGAATCAAAGTTGTGACTGGTACGTACTTTTTGCTCCTCTGACAAACGTTGGGATTGCTGTCCTGGACTCACCGCATCCCTCTTTCTCTCCCTCTTTCTCTCCCTCTTTCTCTCCCTCTTTCTCTCCCTCGCTCTTTGTCTCGCTCTTTGTCTCGCTCTTTGTCTCGCTCTCTCCCTCCACCCACAACGCTCTGCCCCTCCTCTTTGAGCCCCTCCCCCTCCCACTGATTGGTTCTCCCTTGGTTTTCAGATATGAAGCTAGAGCGTGGTAAATACAAAATTTTGGGTTTCTCTGTCTCTCTGTCTCTCTCTTCTCCCCTCTGTCCTCTCTCTCTTTTCTCCCCTCTGTCCTCCCTCTCTTTCCACTCCTCTTCACCGGACCAGTCTTTTATGTGCATTTCATTTCGCACTCAAGGAATCAATCAAGAGAACTTTACAGTCACAAATTACATGAGTTTTTGATGACTTGATGGCAAACATAAGCATAATTTATTTGTCCATTAATGACACCAACAATGATTGTAAAGTTTTTTGTCCTTGAGTGCTTCGATCACAGATCTACTGTAACTCCCTTAACTCATACACGGATCACCAGGAAGCAGGAAGTTGTCTGACTCCTCCCTTTCCTGATCAGTGTTCTCCAGGAGGAAACAGAGAGCTGTAGCGACCATGGGTCTTAGAAGTCCCTGAAATGATATGCATCCTCAGAAAGAACTCTTCGAACTTCAGGTTTTATACAGCGAGAGGTTCCGTTAGAACTCCCTCTTCAACAGAGACCACAACCCTGACAGAGATAGCGGCATTCAGTCGGCTCTAGACCAGGAAAACAGCCACCGCTCACTGACTTTCCCCTCAAACTCTTTCCTAATCATTTAATTCCCCTCTTCATCTGTTGTTAGTGGACTACAGTGTTACATATAACCAAAGGATGCTCTTGACAATCAAGATTGACACGGTTTGATTGTTAATGCATATTTAACATGTGGTTGTGCCATAACAAAAACCGACTGGACACAACTCCTTGATCTTGGAGCGACGTGGCTCACTACTTTGTTTTTGTAACCGAATTTTGGCCGAGAGCATCTGGACGTGTCTATTGATTTAAAGTGTTTTCACGTTTTTAGATAGTACGTGGTTAGACTGACATTTTAATAAATTAATGCACTGTTATAACTAATATTTCTTCCGTTTCTTTACCAGTGTCTAACGTGTTTTATTTCCCATAAAACTTTGTGTCTACATAGTACCCGGAGTATTTCACCTGCTACTAACTCACGATAATTCCAAATGTATGCCTGCTAATAAACAAAATCACCAATAACCATTCTCATCCCCTTTGGATTGTTGTCCCCACATCAATAACCATAGAATTCTTAACTACCAATCCTCTCTCTCCTACCATTCCACACTGCCAGGCCTGGGTTCTGGACCCAGGGCCTCCACCCTGTCCGCCCCCTGACCTGGCCCCCTCACCCCCACACACTGTCCTGTTGTGTTCCCCGCTCCGCCTAAATGTGGTTCTCTTGCCCTCTCCCGACCCTCCGTCGCCCTCCTACACCCACACACATACCGGAGTTCAGTAGATCTGTCCAGCATGACTGAGTGTCTTTGTGTCATGGCGTCTTCGTCTCTCTCTGTGCTGTCACGCGCAGCATGTCCTTTCTCTGTGTCTGTCCATTCCCATTATAGACAACTGTGCGTTCTCTTTACCTGTGATTTCTCCGTGCAGCAGGCTATCCGTGGCCAGATGAGGCTCTGTCCAGTGATTCATATTCATGTGACAGTATTTCTGTTCTTTCAGTCTGTCTCGTCCATGAGTCTCTAACTGTCTGTTTGAGAGTGGGGAGTTGGCTCTTTTGGTGAGTTGAGTGCAGGTGTGTAAAAGACCGACAGAGAGGGCCGAGCCACCTCTGCTCCGGACGGCCGGCACTAAGGTCTGCCGTCCGTTTCCCAGGGAGCAGACAAACGGCTGTGCTTTCCAAGGTCTTTGTGGTTCCTACTAACATGCTAATGAGTGAAGAAGTGATGTGTGTGTCGTGCTGATTCACACGTGTGTCGTCTGATTCACGCTTCTGTGCCGTGGCACAGATATGCACCCCCCACACATACACACACACACACGTTTATCACACACACACGTTTATCACACACACAAGCCATTCACTACCAAGGTCATCCATCATCAACCTGACTCAATTCATCACTCTTAAACTTTCCTCATTCACTGCCAAACACGCATACTCCATCTCAAACACACATGTAAAGACATGTAGCAACATTCACTCATCCCTTACATAAGGATCCTGGAGTCAGCTCTCTCTGCACCCTGTTCTGACCTATGACCCTCTGTTCAGATGAGAAGGTGATGGCGGATGATGAGTTCACCTGCGACCTGTTCCGCTTCCTCCAGCTGCTGTGTGAGGGCCACAACAACGGTGAGTTAGCGTCCGTCTTCGAGAGGTGAAGGACGCGCCGACGCGCCGCTCTGTCCTCTAAACGCTCTGGTTCCCTCTGTCTGTAGACTTCCAGAACTACCTTCGCACCCAGACTGGCAGCACCACCACCATCAACATCATCATCTGCACTGTGGACTACTTGCTCCGGCTGCAGGTCAGCCAGGCTCTGTTTGTCTGTCTCTGTCACACTCTCTCTTTCTCTCTCTCTTTCTGTCTCTCTCTCTGTCCTTTTCACACTCCTATTTCTCTATCAAATGTTCTCTCTTTTGCTTACTATTTTCAAACAATAGATCATTAGGTATCTGTCTTGCCCATCCGTTACAACTTCTTTATGATCCTGTCTGTGGCTCTGTAGGAGTCAATCAGTGACTTCTACTGGTACTACTCTGGGAAGGACATCATTGATGCTCCAGGCAAGAGGAACTTCTCCAAGGCCATGACGGTAGCCAAGCAGGTTTTCAACAGCTTGACTGAGTACATCCAGGTGAGAACACCCTGCTCTCTTACAGCTTCACTGGGTCTATGTAGACATGATGTCAAATAACATTTTCTAACACACACTATCTCTCTTTCTTTGACAGGGTCCATGCACAGGGAACCAGCAGTCCTTGGCCCACAGCAGGTTGTGGGATGCAGTGGTTGGATTCCTGCATGTCTTTGCTCATATGATGATGAAGCTGGCTCAGGTATGAACGCAACCACACATCCCCAAATACAGACTCCATTAAAAGTGTCATCACCAGATGACACAGATTGACAAGAATCATGTTTGTCTCGTGTTGTTGTTGCAAAGTCATTGGAAATATCATCACAATAAGTAAACACGTCTCACTGAAAAGTGAACACGTCGTCACTTCAATTTCTAATTTTCTGAACTGTTTTCCTCATGATCCCTGCAGCGTAAAGTATGTATTTATTTGATTCCTTTTTATTTCATTTTTGTTGGGCTGGTTCCCCTCTGTTCCTTTGTGGTGGCTGCTCTTAGACAGCTTGTTTCAGCCTCTATAGACAGGGCACAAACACCGGGAGCTACCTCAGACCTTTTGGTCTGCTGTCATCTGCTACACCAGACTCAGCTCTACACTCATGCTTCGTGTCACTCAGAGTGAAAACGGGGAATGACCTTACCAGATGGTTATGATTTACAAGGCTATGTTTACCCGATCTCAGACGTAGAAACAATGATTCAGGAAACCATGGGCCGAGGGTTGGTGTTTACAGACCAAACAGTGATAGAACAAAGGCACCTACCACAATATGAACAGGATTTCATCTGATCCTTCTTCCACCTTAAAATGGTTGGATTCTTGTGACATCTGCTCCTATATCCCAAAGTACAACTTACTACTTCACTTTATTGAAAATTAGGTACTGACACTGTGTTTAATCTGGTTTAATCCATGTTGAAGATGTGCTAGTTGTGTGCTACTATACAATATCTAACATCCCACCCCTAAATTCTTAGTGTGCTACGGTTGGTGTGACTAACCCTGTTTGACTAACACTCACAGCCTGTCTCTATGTACACCTCATTTTTGTGTTAATGTTGAAGATCTCTCCCCAAAACAAGACTGGTTGATATAGGAATGTAGGTTTACATATACATTACTTGAACTGTGGTTTGACAGAAAGCAAGAGGCGCTCCAAACCAAAAACCTCTCGATGATTCTGTTGCTGCCGTACATTTGTGATGTTAACAACCTAGGGGGAGAGATTATTCAACAGCAAAAATGAATCAAAAATGTTGATGGATAACATTTTTATTCTGATGTATAACCCTGTCAGATGCACCCAGACCCTGGACAACGAACTAGCGTAAGAATCTGTGTCTCTTTCCCCCATGCTATCTCAACCGCAGACTGCTCACCTGCTTCATATGGCCTGTGCCTCTCATGCACTCACCTGCGTCGCGCTCGTGTCATTATGAGGACTTCCCAGTCGTCCAGGGAACGGCGAACCTCAAGCCAGCTCGAGGGCTCTGAGCTCTGTAGGCGCTGGACCAGGGGTGGACAACCCTGGTCCTCGAGAGCCGCTGTCCTGCATGTTCTAGATGTTTCCCTGCTCCAACACACCTGTTTCAAATGAATGGGTTGTTTTCAAGCTCTGTGGAAGCCGGGTAATGACCATTCATTTGAATCAGGTGGGCTGGAGCAGGGAAACATCTAGAACATGCAGGACAGTGGCTCTCGAGGACCAGGGTTGTCCACCCTTGGTCGAGACTGTCACAGCTCCACAATGCTTTCACTGACATCCGCTGCTCATGTGTTTAGAATCCCGGTCATTCACATTTAAATTCCATGCTCTCCCACTTTGATCAGTCTGCAGCAATAACAGTTTTCACTATATATCAGGATATATATATATTGGACTAGATATCAGTTTGACCTATAGACCGATGTAGTTCAGTTCTAACATAGCCCTGTTTGGGGTGGAACGCGTTTCCATGGGAGACGAGTGTGTGGGTCTCACCTGGAGGAAGAGGGTGTGGCTTGTAACTGGAAGATAGGATGGGCAGCCCTGATTGGGCGGTCCTGATCACTTCTATTCAGTGGCAGGCTCCCCTCTCTCATCTCCATACCCACCACCATCTGTCAGCCTGTCTGCCTGCCTGTCTGTTCCTCTGTCTGTCTATGATGTAAATTATAACTGTTATGTAATGGTAAAAATACACATTTGTTGTTTGGAAATGCAAACCCAGGATCATTTTTGGAGTAGAACACACTCAGAGGTAAGGTGATCTCAGTCTCACCTTCTACCTCCTGTCATTTCATCACTCTGTGCCAACGCACATTTCACTACTTTTATACTGTGCCCAGTACATGAACAGGTCTTCTTCTGTGTCACTCAGTTAGTGATCAGTTTGTTCAAATTAGCGGTGTCAGCAAATGTAGCATTTAGTCTTGTCAGTGACAGCGATGAAAAAAAAAAACGCCACTTGCTGTTGTTTCTACCCTGAGCTGTTTTGTCACCTGATGACAGCACTCTTAACTGCTTCATAACAGCTGTTGAAATCATTCTTCCTTTTTCTGTGTGTGTGTGTGTTATGTCTTGTGTTGCAGGACTCGAGTCAGATCGGGTTGTTGAAGGAGCTGCTGGATCTCCAGAAGGACATGGTGGTCATGCTGTTGTCTCTCCTCGAGGGTAAGACTAACCTCTCTCTCACTCCTCGCTGTGGAATCTTCCGTCCTACTCTTCCCGAGAACTGAGGTCCTGCCCAGGACGTTAACACACTCCCATCTCTTTGATTCCCGTTGCCAGGCAACATTGTGAACGGCACCATCGCCAGGCAGATGGTGGACATGCTGGTGGAGTCCTCCAGCAACGTGGAGATGATCCTCAAGTTCTTCGACATGTTCCTCAAGCTGAAGGACATTGTGGCGTCGGACGCCTTCCGCGACTACGTGACGGACCCCCGCGGGCTCATCTCCAAGAAGGACTTCTCCAAGGCCATGGACAGCCAGAAGCAGTACTCCCCCTCAGAGATCCAGTTCCTGCTCTCCTGCTCCGAGGCCGACGAGAACGAGATGATCAACTTCGAGGAGTTCGCCGACCGCTTCCAGGAACCCGCCAAGGACATCGGCTTCAACATCGCCGTGCTGCTGACCAACCTGTCCGAGCACGTCCCCCACGACACGCGTCTGCAGAACTTCCTGGAACAGGCCGAGTGCGTGCTCATCTACTTCCGCCCCTTCCTTGGCCGCATCGAGATCATGGGCGCCAGCAGGAAGATCGAACGCATCTACTTTGAGATCAGCGAGGCCAACCGGAACCAGTGGGAGATGCCCCAGGTCCGTGAGTCCAAACGGCAGTTCATCTTCGACGTGGTCAACGACGGGGCGGAGAGCGAGAAGATGGAGCTCTTTGTGAACTTCTGCGAGGACACCATCTTTGAGATGAACATCGCCTCACAGATCTCCGAGCAGGAGGAAGGGACGGGGGAGGAGGAGGACGAGGAGGAGGGGGAGGAAGGCGGAGGGAGCGGCGGAGGGAACGGCGGAGACGGCGGCGAGGGCGACGACGCCAACGGCGAGGAGCCGCCCCCGGAATCCAGCTCGGCGTTCGCCGACTTCCTGAAGAGCGTGGTGAACTTCTTCAACATGTTCACCTTCCGGAACTTGCGTCGCCGTTACCGCAAGCTGAGGAAGATGACGCTGAAGGACATGGTGGTGGGCCTGGTCACCTTCGTCTACACCGTCCTGATGGGCATCATGATTTTCATCTACAGCGTGTGCAAGGGCTTCTTCGTGCTCATCTGGAACACGCTGTTCGGAGGGGGCCTGGTGGAGGGGGCCAAGAAGATCACGGTGACGGAGCTCCTGGCCGACATGCCGGACCCCACACAGGATGAGGTTCACGGGGATCTGCCACCCGAACCGGGGATCCGAGAGATCGAAGAGGCCGACGGAACCGCAGATCACCTGGACTCGGGCGGAGGCGAGGAAGAGGAGGAGGACAGCGAGGAGAAGGAGGGAGGGCGAATGCCCGGCTTCGACCATCCCGGGGGGCTTGGAGACTTTGGGGAGACTTCCACGGTGGAGCCCCCGACCCCGGAGGGTACCCCCCTGCTGAAAAGGAAACTGGTGAGGCGACTTTTGAAACGTTTCCTCTGCAGAGCGAAGCAGTGGCGTGTGTGTGTGTTTGTGTCGGACGCTCATAGTGTGTTCTTGTAGCTGGAAGCTGCCGCTGGAGAAAGTGGCGCGGGAGAAGGAGAGGGTGTGGTAGAACCTGAACCAGAAGAGGAGGTGCCTCTAGAGCCTGAGAAAGCAGAGTGAGTATTCTCTTCATCTTGATCTTCTCTCTCACTCTTGTGCCATTTTCTGTACTTTCTGGGTGTATAAACATCCTGACAAGCCACCCTGTCGTGCCTCTTATATCCCTCAGCACCGAGAACGGAGAGAAGGCAGACAAGGAGCCAGAAGCAGAGGTCAAAGAGGAGGAACCTGAGGTGAAGGAGAAGGTGAAGCCCAAGACCAAGAAAGACAAGAAATCGGAAGAGGGCTTTGAGCTGTGGAACGAGCTGGAGATCCAGAGGATCAAATTCATGGTAAATGATCTCTTCCTGGTGGCTTCCTATTGGATGAGTGGCTTCCTGGTGTTTTCCTATTGGATGAGAACTGTTAATAGCATATAAACATGTTTCTATATCCCGTCATTGAAATGAGCCCCTGCGTGCGGAATGCATTTGATTGGGTTTAACAAGATGGTATAAGTCTCTCTTGTCTCATAGAACTACCTGTCTCGTAACTTCTACAACCTTCGCTTCCTGGCTCTGTTCATCGCCTTCGCTCTCAACTTCATCCTGCTCTTCTACAAGGTCAGTCCCAGGGACTTCTCCCCTGGTCTGTTTTACTGTCAAGTTAAGATGGTGCTCAATCAAACTGGCATGGCACAGTATAGACATGTTCACTGTCCTTTTAATGCCATCAAATATTGGTGCCTCTCTTTCCCCGCTCTCTCTCTCTCTCCCTCTCTCTCCCTCTGTCTCTCCCTCTCTCTTTCTCTCTCTCTCTCTCTCTCTCTCTCTCTCTCTCTCTCCCTCTGTCTCTCCCTCTGTCTCTCTCTCTCTCCCTCTCTCTCCCTCTGTCTCTCCCTCCCTCTCTCTCTCTCTCTCTCCCTCTCTCTCTCTCTCTCTCTCTCTCTCTCTCTCTCTCTCCCTCTGTCTCTCCCTCTCTCTCTCTCTCCCTCTGTCTCTCCCTCTCTCTCTCTCTCCCTCTGTCTCTCCCTCTGTCTCTCCCTCCCTCTCTCTCTCCCTCCCCCCCCCCCCCCCTCTCTCTCTCCCTCTCTCTCTCCCTCCCTCTCTGTCTCTCCAGGTGTCTGACAGCCCAAGAGGTGAGGAGGACTATGAGGGCTCCTCCATGTTCGAGGGGTCGGGTCTGTTTGAAGGAGGGTCTGGGGGCGGAGACGATGACGGGGGTTCTGGAATGGAGGAAGAGGGCGAAGAGGAGGAGGAGGAGGGACCAGTCTACTTCTTCCTGGAGGAAAGAACAGGCTACATGCAGCCCACCATGTCCTTCCTGTCGATCTTCCACACCGTCATCGCCTTCCTCTGCATCATCGGCTACAACTGTCTCAAGGTTCGGGCGCTTTTTCTCGTATCTGAAATCAAGTGCTTCGTCCCAAACCAACCAACCAATGTGCTCGTCCCAAACCAACCAACCAATGTGCTCGTCCCAAAACCAACCAACCAATGTGCTCGTCCCAAACCAACCAACCAATATGCTCGTCCCAAACCAACCAACCAATGTGCTCGTCCCAAACCAACCAACCAATGTGCTCGTCCCAAAACCCCGAATGTGCTCTTAACCCCCCACTCACGGGGTTTGCGTCTGTTCTCTTAGGTGCCTCTCGTCATCTTCAAGAGGGAGAAGGAGCTGGCGAGGAAGCTGGAGTTTGATGGTCTGTACGTGACGGAGCAGCCCGAGGACGACGACATCAAGGGCCAGTGGGACCGACTGGTCCTCAACACCCCGTAAGACTCTCGGAACGGAGGAGGTTGTGGAACAGTTTGCCTGGAACTAAGCGTACTGGCATTCTAACCCTGGTGTTTTCCATTTCTTGTAGGTCATTCCCCAACAATTACTGGGACAAGTTTGTTAAAAGAAAGGTAGGTAGGCTTGAACAGTGTTCAGTGCTTAGTTTACTTATCGTGCAATGCCAGGGCAATGCTAAGACTCTTTTTTATTGGACAACAAAGAAATGTATCACTCTTATGTGATGAATGTACGTGTGTGTGTGTGTAGGTGTTGGAAAAGTACGGCGATATCTACGGCAGAGAGAGGATCGCTGAGCTGCTGGGTATGGACCTGGCCTCGCTGGACGTCAGCGCCATGACTCACGAGAAGAAGCACGAGCCAGACAGCTCCATGTTCAGCTGGTACACACACACACTGGACACACTTACATTTAGTCATTTAGCAGACGCTCTTATCCAGAGCGACTTACAGTAAGCACAGGGACATTCCCCCCGAGGCAAGTAGGGTGATGTGCCTTGCCCAAGGACACACTATCCTTCATTATCTAGTCCTCTCTAGTCCTTCATTATTGTGCCGTTATTATGATGTGGGGTATGTGTTTAGTATGGACCGTTTCTTATAATGCAAGACAAACATTGTTTTTTGTTTTCCTCTTTTAGGGTTACGTCCATTGACATCAAATACCAGATCTGGAAGTTTGGTGTTATTTTCACAGACAATGTGAGTTAAGGGATGTGTGACTTTAGTCTGGCCAGTGAGTTCAGCCGCTGTGTTGTCAGTGTTTGATTGGACAGGAGACAGGAAGTCACCTCCGCTTCTCTGTGTTCTCCAGACGTTCTTGTACCTGGTGTGGTACACGGTTATGTCCGTCCTGGGACACTACAACAACTTCTTCTTTGCCGCCCACCTGCTGGACATCGCCATGGGCGTCAAAACCCTGCGCACCATCCTGTCCTCTGTCACCCACAACGGCAAACAGGTACCCGCCCACCTCTCCGCCCACACGCCAACCGACATGGACCTCATCCATGGCATGAACGGCTCTGTACCCAAAGCTTCGACAATGTTTCTCACGGGAATTGAATGCACATTTTTTGAAGAATATTCACCAGAATGTCAAGTAAGAGTCAGATATTGTGTGATATACTAAACGGGCCCCTGGCCTTCCTCTGTTTCAGTTGATGATGACTGTGGGCCTGCTGGCCGTGGTGGTCTACCTGTACACCGTGGTGGCCTTCAACTTCTTCCGGAAGTTCTACAACATGAGCGAGGACGAGGACGAGCCGGACATGAAGTGTGACGACATGATGACAGTGAGAAGACGGGAACTTGACCTCGGGCACACGGGAAAGTTTGTGTGTGTGGAAGTGTTGATTCCAACCTCTTGCCCCCCCACCTTTCTTTCCTCCAGTGTTACCTCTTCCACATGTATGTGGGCGTGCGCGCCGGCGGGGGGATAGGAGACGAGATCGAGGACCCGGCCGGGGACGAGTACGAGCTGTACCGCGTGGTCTTTGACATCACATTCTT
This sequence comes from Hypomesus transpacificus, assembly GCF_021917145.1. Taxonomy (NCBI): domain Eukaryota; kingdom Metazoa; phylum Chordata; class Actinopteri; order Osmeriformes; family Osmeridae; genus Hypomesus; species Hypomesus transpacificus. The sequence goes on along the minus strand of NC_061074.1, from coordinate 8,343,827 downwards.
CTTCTTCGTCATCGTCATCCTGCTGGCCATCATCCAGGGTGGGTCTGGTGTACAGAGGAGGGGGTCTGGTGTACAGAGGGGGGTGGGTCTGGTGTACAGAGGGGTTGTGGACACGGTAAATAAAGCGTGTGCAGCCTAACTGGGAATGGTGTGTGTGTTCATTTGATAGGTTTGATCATTGATGCCTTTGGAGAGCTGAGAGACCAACAGGAGCAGGTCAGAGAGAACATGGAGGTAAGACCACCTGAGATACCCGTACCGTTAAAATGATCAGGTTACAGATTAGAGCTGCCCAAGCATGTCATATTCAACTGACCTTCTTCCCTTCCCCCCACCCCCCCCAGACTCAGTGCTTCATTTGTGGAATCGGAAGCGACTATTTTGATTCAACTCCGCACGGCTTTGAGACACACACCTTGGAGGAGCATAACTTAGCCAACTACATGTGAGTAGTTCTTACAATATAGCTGTGTGTTTGTATGTGTGTGTATGTATGTCTGTAGCTAATGTTACCCTTGCTCCTTTATCCGACAGGTTCTTCCTGATGTATCTTATCAACAAAGATGAAACGGAACACACCGGACAGGTAAATGTCCAACTTCTTACCTTTAGGTCCTTTTTTGGTTCTCTGTTGAAAACCTGTGTTATTCTTGTCTCTGTTATCCTGTCACTTTTATATGGTTTTACATGCCATCTTTGGACAATTTAAGTATCTTCTTTCCTTTCTCCCTTTCTCCCTTCCTTGCTCCCTCCACCAGGAGTCGTACGTGTGGAAGATGTACTCGGAGCGATGTTGGGACTTCTTCCCGGCTGGAGACTGTTTCAGGAAGCAGTATGAGGATCAGCTGAGCTAGTGTCCTGCTCTGAGCTGTGTGTGTGTGGGGGGGGGAGACAGCTGAGAGACAGAGAGAGAGGAGGAGGAGGATTTAAGAAGGGTTTATCTGTTGGGTGTAAACACACTTGGGCTGTAGGCCAAACATTTCCCTCTGATCTCTCCTCCTGTGACAGCGTACACACGTTAAGCACACACTATTGTACTCTAGGAAACAGTATTTGAATTGATTTGACCTTTGTGGGGAAACTGATGAGATAATTGAGTTTTAGAGAGAGGAAGAATCTTGAGGCATTTTAAGGGTGTAAATCCACTTCCTGGTCTTTTTCTGTGTGAAAACATTGCTTCTTGACCAACATCCTGAGGGAACCCAGGCATGGACTTGACTCCAAGTGCACAATCAGGCACACGCATAACACTTGCATAAATCAGAATAAGAGCGCACACACACACACAACGCTGCCTTTTTCTGTCTCTGTTGCTGCACATGTTATAGTGCTTCCCGAAAAGAAACACGCTTTGCTTCACGAAAAAGTTTTATATAGTGATGGTTTAGCGTCACCACGCTTATTAAAATTAGTACTAGAATGAATACGGTTTAGCCTACTTACGCTAATGCCTTTTTTGAGTTTTCTATGTACTTACCTCTGTCATGTTCAAAGTAATAGTGCTTTCCTTTTTTTAGGCTTTTTAAGAAGTGCTTTAAAATGTGGGTGGATTCCACTCCATGCAGTGCCTCTTCTGTCCCCTAGGGCGCAGTCACACACTCAAGGCCTCTCTCTCTCTCCTCTTCTCTCTCTGGCTCTCTGACCATGTTCCAGTGATGGAACTATAATTGGAACCTTACGTGCTCTTGCTTACACGACTTAAGGGACAGGTTCTATGTCTTTCTACGATCGGATGTGGATGAAAATCGGAAGGTTGTGACAAACCAGTTTGCACTCTGAAGTCTTACAATGCATGCGGTCCTTGGTGAAGCTGTGCGTTTTGCGTTTCGGGCGTCAAAGTGACACACACAGAAGGATGGCAGGATTATTTATTGTTATTGATCCACTCCTCCTTCTGAAGAGAATTCTTATAGGTCCGTTTGTACTGATACCTGATGCACAGATATGTTTTTATCCGTGTGTTGATATAAGTTATGAATGTATTTAATGTATGCAGTGTGGCCAATGCGTCATCTGTACACCTCGAAAAGGACTAGGCTACAATACTTGGATGGCGGTTGAAGAAGTAATGTATTCTAACACCCTATATATACTTCTTTGTTTCTTTAGAGCTTTGAAATACTGAAACAGTCTAAGCTGCTTTGGTCAAAGTCAATATTGTATGTGTAACCTTTATTTAATTTTTGGGGGAGAAAATGAGAATGGAATGAACACAAAGACAATGACCGGTTTGCAGTCAGAACGGTAAAGACTCGCTTTTGTGGTTTATTTGTATTTTCTTCGCAGATTAGATTTTTATGATAGTCGGTTTTAGGAACACTGCGCATATTGTTTATTTTTATCAGTCAAGCAAGTCATGTGTGATGTGTTGATCTCAGTTCTGTAAGACGTTGCCATGGTTCCTGTGACACTCCCTTACTCACACATACAAACAGAAACACTCTTTCTCTCGGTTAGAGAGTTAGGTCAGTCTGACTCCTTGTGTTTCAGAGGGATTTTAAGGCTGTAGTCTGGAGCTGAACAGAGATCACCTATTTACACCTGGCTGAGAGCCCGTGTGACTGAATCCTGTGTTTCAATACAGAATAAACAGATTATTTTAAGATGATTTGGCGACTTCATCCTTCTTTTGTTCATGTGTTTGTGTGTGGGCATTTGTACAACATAGTGTAAGCGTGTAGGAGTATCTTCCTTGAAAAGGATAGGGCGTGCCCTCTCAGGACCCATGTCAAGTTAATCATTAGTGTAACCTAAAGAGTTTCACCCTGAAGGATTTCAATAAGATCAAGACAAAGTGAATGTATATTCAGTATTTCACCACCATTGGACCACACCAGAGAACACAAGCGTAGGACCACGTAACTGGTGGCTGGGAACCACCTTTATCTCTTGACCTAACTATCTTATTCAAATACTACGACTACATCGTAAATACATCAAATGACCACGGTTACGCCTATGATTGCTTACGACGAGAGGTGTATCCTTTGTCGACCACTTTACATGTGTCACATACTTTCAACACACTGCACACAGTAAAAGATAAAGACTACTTGTGTACTAAAGGAGTCCTGAGCAGTTTGCTTCTAGCAGACAGTCATGTCTGGTTCTGTACCTGAATCCAAACTCAGAGAAACCCCCACCCTGACACACAGTCACCTGTGGAATTTAAAGAGATTCTGATCACATGCTGGACCCATGCACATCTGTCCCTGTGCTTGTGATTGGCTTAACCCTTCCATTCTCATGTTGTGATTGGTTTAACCCCTCTATCCTCATGGCCGTGTGGCGCCACTCGCAGACTTGCAGGTCTCTCGCTTCCTCTGCCTCTCCCTTTCCTCCCACCCCAGCCCCCGCACTATGGCAGCTGCCCCTCCCTCAGGTCTGTACTGTATAAGAAGAGCCTCTCTACCGTAGGAGCTTCCTGGTCCCAGTACCTCTTCCTCCGTCTTCCAGCTGCGTCTCCGTCGGTCCATCTCTGCCACCATGTTCGTCGCCCCTCCAGGCTACCAGCCTGTGTACAGCCCTGTAAGTACCCCTGCTCGTGTGTGTGGTGTTCACCTGGTGTCTGACCAGATGGTTGGTCCTATAACGTGTTTCATCAGCTCTTTGGAAGTCCAGGAAATGTGTTACACTAAGGGACATGCTGGCATCTAGGCACTTGAAATATTCATTAGCAGACATGAGGAAGGTATTTGGTGCTGTTCACAGATAACTGAATGGTGTGGTGTGTGTGTGTTTGTGGTACAGAGCATCCCGTACGTGGGACCTATCTATGGAGGTCTGAGAGCTGGGATGTCTATCTACATCCAGGGGTCTATTCCTCACCACATCACCAGGTGAGAACACACTGCCCGGATCAGACCACACACCTAACCCGTGGGAAAATCCTTAACAAGGTTTTGTTCTAGCTAATCCCTGAACTGGATGGGAAAATTATACAACAGGTAAGATTTGAAAATAAAGATCAAATGAGACCTTGTGGAAGAGCGCCTGTGAGGAACTGAAGAAGTGTTAATGAAAGAGGGTTTGAGACTGTGTGAGGTGAGTCAGACGACCCTGGTTTCATCCCTGAAATGGGATAGTGAGGGTGAAGATTACCCAAAAAACCTAACCCTGAGGTACGAAGGCCACATGCAGTCAATTCTTTATTGAACGCAGCATTGCCTTCAAATGGGGAATAAAACGGACCTGGTGTTGCTTCAACCCTGTTTAGTACACAGAGGATAAGAGGCTGAGTAATTATCACATGGTGATTATCGTCCAGCATTGAAATAGCATTATTTTCCTCAACCTGTCAATCTTGCATTTCAACTGAAGGCGTGACCTGGTACTCTTGGAGGGCAGGGCAGGGTTGTGTAACTTTTCAAAGGAGACCATTAGCACTCAGGAACTTCATTATCAGTAGCTTGTCCCTCTGTGTGTTCTACGTTTTCAAGAACCATTATGGTTTGGTTGCCTAGCAAAGCTGCTGTATCAATGCCCTTCGACGTTCTGTACAAAACAAACATTTGACCAGATCTTTAATATCAAATGTAGAAGTTGTAGGTAACTAATTATTTCCCTGAAAAGGAAACCATGAACACTGAACCATAGTTCAACAATCTATAGCTTGCTCTGTGTCGTCACCCTACAGGTTCACGTTGAATCTGCAGTGTGGGGAGTTTGAGGGAACTGACATCGCAGTCCACTTCAACCCACGATTTGACGGTTGGGACAAGGTGGTTTTCAACAGCTTTCAAAATGGATCCTGGGGTTCGGAGCACAAGACCCATGACATGCCGTTCAGGAAGGGCGAGGCCTTCGAGATGGTCGTCGTGGTCACCGTGGAGGGATACCAGGTAAGGGACGGGGAATGTGTGTGTTTCCACATGCATTCCTGCCTATTGGGTGTGTTTCATTTGTTTTATTTGTTTTTTATTTGTCTTGGCACTAATACGTTGTTGTTGTTGTGTTGCAGTTTAAAGTGAATGGGCGAGACTTCCACTCTTTCACCCATCTTATTCCTGTGGAGAGAGTGTGTGCCCTGTCCATCGCAGGCGACGTGGCCATTCAGACAATCAACGTCATGGGGGTGAGCTGATAATGTAACGCTACATTGCAATCGCTAAGCAGCTAGCTTTGGGCGCCGGCGGCAAGGAAATTGCATCATCATGAATCATTAGGTGCTTTAATGGCTTTTGCTTTCATGCCAGGGTGCTAAAGGACAAATGAATAAATATCCAGGAGGGAGAGGAGTGAGTATGTTTAAAGAGAGAGAGAGAGAGAGAGCGAGGGAGAGAAAGAGAGAGAGACGGGAAAGAAAAGATAAGATAGAGACACCAAAATATTTCAGTGTAATATCCACACCATTCTAACAGCACCTGTATTCCCCAGGGTGGAGGAGGCATGGGTGGATACCCAGCAGGGGGAATGGGTGGAGGCATGGGTGGATACCCTGCAGGGGGAATGGGTGGAGGCATGGTAAGTGACATGACTATGGACCTAACTCTACCTAAGAAGATGTTCTTTGTCTTGGTACCACTGCTCACATGATTCGACATTGTTCTTTTCTTGCTTTTTCAACAGGGTGGATACCCTGGTGGAATGGGGGTATGTTGGTTCTGTAGATACTGTATGTGTAAAAAAAGCAATTAGCTTTTTCTTCCAGCGTGAAGGATATTAACAAGACATCCTAAAATCCCTCTCTCCCTCTTGTGGTCCTCCAGGGAGGATACCCAGCAGGTGGCATGGGCGGAGGCATGGGGGTAAGCTCCAAGCACTTTCCTGTTGTTTCTCCCTACCCCATGTTGCGGTGATTGTGACCTGATGCTTGTGTTCTCCCACAGGGAGGATATCCCGGGGATATGGGGGTAAGTTTGTCGCCACCAGGTGTGAGTTTATGCGTACTGTTTGTTTAATATCTGGATGGAGGTTTGTAATGCCCTCATGTCGTTATCAGGGAGGAGGTGGCTATCCAGGACAGAACCTGCCGGTAAGAAACAGTGCTGGAGAAATGAATGAATGAATGAGTGAATGAATGGGGCAATTGCAACCTGAAGTCTTTGTCTGGTTTCAGGTTATGGGTGGACAACCAAGGTACAACCCTGTAAGTAACTCTTCAAGAGAACGTTTTCATATTCTGTTGAGCGTGCGGCTCCAGTGGTGTTCAGGCTGTGAGTGAACTGACTGTTCCGTGTTTGTTGCCAGCCCGTCCCTTACTGTGAAACCATCCCAGGAGGAATGTCCTCCAAGAGAACCATTGTGATCAGGGGCATGGTGCCCATTGGAGCAGACAGGTGTGTGTGTGTTTGTGTGTGAACAAGTGTGAGAAAGAGAGAAACAAACAAACAAAAACAAACTGTCCTATGTATTTTGTGCGTGGTGCAGGTTCAGTGTTAACTTCAAGGTGTCCAGCTCAAGGGAAGTTGCCTTCCACATGAACCCTAGAGTTAGGGAGGGGATGGTGATCAGGAACAGCATGGTCGGGGGCAGCTGGGGGCAGGAGGAAAGAGAGCTCAGCCTCAACCCTTTCCTGGAGGGGCAGTACTTTGACGTAAGTCTGGCTACCTGTCTCTCTGACTGTTTTGTCTATGTCTGTCCGTCTGCCTGTCTGTGTCTGTCTCTCTGTCTGCCTGTCTGTGTCTGTCCTTCTGCATGTCTGTCTGTGTCTGTCCTTTTGCCTGCCTGTCTGCCTGTCTCTCTGCCTGCCTGTGTCTGTCTGCTTGCCTGTCTCTCTGCCTACCTACCGGCCTGTCTCTGTCTGTCTGACGTCTGTCTCTCTGTCTGTCTCTCACACGTCTTCCTGCCTTCCTCAGATGTCCATCCGCTGTGGTAACCAGAGGTATAAGGTGTTTGTGAATGGGCAGCACATGTGCGACTTCTTCCATCGCTACCAGGCCTTCAACCAGGTAGACACGCTGGAGATCATTGGAGATGTCCAGATCTCCTACGTCCACTTCTAATGCTGCATCTCTAAACACCTGCTCATATAGCAATAACTTAATCACTCAGCCATCTGGACAAATAACGTTTTTAGTGTATATCCTAGGTTTTCATCAGACTAGAAGTTTCTGTTGTATCAGTTTGAAAAACAGGCTTGTATGTTTCTTTAAGCGAACAGGATGAATAAACTGTGTCCTGGACGTCTGCATCTCTTCATGTGTCAGTTTCACAGTATATTACAAACAGAGCTCACGTGTGTAAGGAATCTTTTTTATTTCATACAAAATAGGTATAAAAATCTTTTACAAATTCATTGCCGTATTAACATGCCTGTTTTAGAACAATCGTCTCCTCATTAGCTAGACACATTGAAACCCACAGTAATCATAAACCAAAACAAATGGCAAAATACTGGCTCTCTGAAGGCACTTTGTAAAGTTAGAACTTCAGTTTATTGCTGGACGAATATAAACATTGAAGGTGTGGCATGTAAAAAGGCTATTACAACACATGTATATTAGATAAGAGTTGTCTTTTTTATATTTTGTAAAATCCAATTTTTGTTAAATGCATAAAGGCCTAATAATTCACTCTGTGAAAAGCCCATTTAAACCCGGATAGCTTAAGGACAAACGCTCTACTGACTCGGTATGACGATCTTGTGTACCTTCGTCTGTGATGTTAAAACTGAATGCAAGTCACCATGTCTTCAATACAGCATTGATTTCAGTCCTTCTCATTCACAATACTGTGCTACTGTAGTTGCCTACCTTCAGTTAAAACATACAGCACCAAAATTCAAGACGGGAGACGTGACGTACAGGTGAATTTTCAATAATGCTAACAATGCGACCGTCCTTCTATGTGTGTTTTAGGTAGTTACACGTATTGTCGAGCAGCACGTTTATTCAACCAAATTCCTTCCTCAACTGATCTGATCTGCACATCAAATAGTAAATCGTAAAGTAAGTGAGGAACTGGTGGATGTTAGCATCTGCAGAAATAAGTGGACACACAATGCAAAGTAACGACAAGTTCCGGGCGTTACTGTTGTGTCTCAACAACACAAGCGAAAGATGTCAAAGACTGTGATCTGTCGCTTTACTTGCGGTTCTCTGCCTCTCAAGCCATTCCCAGCCTCGCGTCTCCAGCTCTCTCTCTGGAAGTGGCCGTGTACGCACACTTCCCCTGCAGTGTGACACGGCGAATGAGTCCACTTCCTCAGAATTTTGGAAAAGCAGAAGTAGATCGTGGTCTAGGGATGTGGTAACGCTGGTTTGTTCACACATTACATCCTAGCTGACCGTACCATTTCCCAATAAACGAAACGTTTATAATTGTTGCATAAAGTCAGCTTTTGTTCGTCAGAGGCATAATGGATCAGTCCATTTCAGACACACTTAGTGATTAAAAAAGAATAAAAACAAGCAACACAAAATACAATAAAAAAAAATAAAGAAAAGTATATAAAATGTTAACATTAGTGCAAAGGTCACACAAACAAACAAAAAAACGTAAGAAAAAGTCCAATCACACCGTAGAAGTAACACTGTGCTTAAGCCACAAAAGCTTTTGTCTAACCATCGGAAAACCATCTTGTAACTCCTTTAACTCTCCGGAACTCAAGAGCATGCCTCTCTCTTCAACTGACCAGTACCTTTTTAGGGGGGTTTTAACTGTCTACTACTAGTACCTGAGTTGTGATAATGACCAGAGACTCAGAGGGAGTGTTGCACTGCCCAGGTCTTCCCCCTCGTTTAACTGTTCACAGTAACTTCAGCCATGAAGAAACTGCGTTTCCCTTTCTGTCTTTTCCGTTCACGATTCCACTGAACTGCACATCTGCTTTACGGAGCTGTAGATACTTAGGTGTCAAACTACATGTCTCTTGGACGATGAATGTGAGGAAAAGATGCATGTGGAGAGAAAGGACCGAGGCGCAACCGTGGGCGGGGTCAAGATTTTGGTGTCGCATCCACCATCACCTCCTCGTTATGTGATCCCCATCTCCTTCTGTCCTGGTTTGAGAAGCTGCCGTGATGGCTTTGTCCATTCACATGGATTAACGGGAACAAACCATCTGTCACATGTGGTGGACATGACATGGGTGGGGCGTGGGGCAGCTATGGTTCAGGGGGTAGAGAGGGTTGTCTGTTAATCGCAAGGTTGGCGGTTCGATCCCCGACTCCTCCTAGGTCATGTGCCGAAGTCTCCTTGAGTAAGACTCTGAACCCCAAGTTGCTCCTGATGGGCAAGCCGGTGCCTTGCATGGCAGCTCACTGTCGTCGGTATGTGTGAGTGTGAGTAGGAATGGGTGAACGAGAGGCAAAACATTGTAAAGCGCTTTGAGTGCCACTAAGGTAGAAAAGCGCTCAATCAATGCAGTCCATTCACCATTTAGTGGACATGACCTCTGCATCTGCTCTCTGGACAGTCTGACAGAAGAGACTCCTGAGTGTTTGTGTGTCATACCCAAGAGGGTATCAGGGTCTGACCTGGCAGATCTTCGATGAGCATGATGTTACGGTAGGTTCAAACGATTGGGAAACACTGGTACATGTACTGACGTACACATTAACCTGGTGTCCGATTCTCTGATCGTGCTGCAGTTTAAGTGGGCGGGGAAGGTCTGTTTGAATGGAAAAGAGCTGTACACTCAATGTTCTCTGGCTTAGAGTGGATGTGGAAAGAGGAATACAAATGTCAGAAAGCTCCTACAACTGGGAATGTCTTAGGGAGTGTGTGTGTGGCTGTTTGTGCAAAACGTATGTTGGGACATGTCGGTGTCCAATGGGTTCACGACCAAGAGGAAGGATTGTGGAGCTCCCTGATTCGAGAGGCTGGCCCACATTGGTATCGATCACCCACCATCACCCACGACAAAAAGATGTCCATATCACAGTTTGTGACAGTCCATCAAACTGAAGCAGAGAAAGACCCATCACTGCCAGGGGACCTTCCTGACCCCACACCACTCCCTGTCCTCCAGGACCTCGGCCGTGGGCGTGGGGGCAGGCGTGGGCGTGGGGGTGGAGTGAGAGGAGGGCTCGAGAGGCAGGGTAGCCATGGAGGAAGACGACAGGAGATTGAGACTCTCCAGCGAGTCGGAGAGCGCTCGGTTGGTCTCGTGCTGGGGACAGAGGACGTAACGGTTGGGGTGGTGTACCTCCACCGTGGCCACAGACTCCAGGCCCTTCAAACAGGGGCCCCCCGTGGGGTCCCGGCCCCCCACTGCGCCCAGCTCCGAGGAGGACTCCTCCATGTTGACGTAGAGGATCTCGTCGGGGTCCTGTGGGTCCGGGAGCTCGTCCAGGGCCTTCTCCAGCTCGCAGCGCAGGTCCTCGAACCCGGGTCGGTCCTTAGGGCTCAGCAGCCAGCAGGAGAACATCATGGAGTAGCTGGAGGAGGTGAGGGAAGAGAGAACTCATTCATGTCGGCACGGAAACGTACGATTGAATGGATCCAGTGAGCGCGGTCAGGTGATGTACAGTGTCAGACAGGTGAGGTTGCTACTCACATGCTGTCGAGGCAGTCAGGAGGCTGCTTGAGGCGGTTCCCCTGCCTCAGATAGTCGTAGATCTCACTGTTCTCCACCCCAGGGTATGGCGTCTGACCACGCGTTGCTATCTCCCACATGGTCACTCCGAACGACCACTGAGAGGGAGGGGCAGGAAGATGGAGGCGGAGGCAAGGAGTGGGTCAGAGAGAGGGTGAGACGGAAGAAGGGCTTGAGTTCTCCTCGGTTCTCTCATAGCGAGCCAAACGTTCCTCAAACACAAATCCCCACTGAGCAAACAGTAGCTAGTCACTGGGCCAAATCAGAACAGCTACCTGCCCACTAAAAACACACGTAATAACACAGCCATGTTTGCTTTGGCTTGGTTCAGCGTACACACAAAACATGCCAAAAAATGTGGGTTTTGAAGTGAAAACAAGAGGTGTAAAAAATACACAACTTCACCGCGCCAAAGATACACGCAGACTGCTCTTACGAACTCACCACGTCACTCTTAGTGGTGTAGACGCGGTCAGCCAGGCTCTCGATAGCGATCCACTTGACGGGCATCTTGGAGATGCGGCCCTGGCGGTAGTAGTCTCCGTTGTAGATCTTCTTGGAGAGGCCGAAGTCCGCCACACAAACGTTCATGTTCTCATTCAGCCTTGAAACAGACAGAGAGAGAGAGAGAGAGAGAGAGAGAGGTCAGAGTACTGCAACAGTAAAGGGCATGTGTTTCAGACACACAGGCCAGAGGTGGGCATAGGACAGGAAGTTGACAGGGCACAGGACAGGAAGTTGACAGGGAACAGGACAGGAAGTTGACAGGAGGAGACGTTGTGCTTACATGCAGTTACGAGCTGCCAGGTCTCTGTGGATGAAGTTCTTCCTGCTAAGGTACTCCATCCCCCGGGCGATGTCGGTCATGAACTTCACCAGCATCTGGGATGGGAGATACTGTAGGGCAAGGAGGAGGGGGAGTCCATACAGGGGGTACTTTAATTTACAGGCTCAGCTGCTGATGTGCTATCAGTCCAGCAGAGGGCGCCTTAACCCATCTAAACTTAGTTGTTTAAAAACCCTTGTCCTGCACAGTGGAGTGGACTAAACCATTACTCAAGTGCTGTCTCTATTAGAGATGAAGGCTTCCCCTATTCCAAGGCCGATGGTTCAGTCCGCACCAGAGGGAGGGTTAGGATTCAGCTTTTTAGTGTTGATGTAATGCTGGCCATTATTTCCAAGGAACTTGTTTTGATTACACTTGCATTTCTTAATCACTGTTCCCATGTGGCGTATTGCGTACAGCAGTTTTATCTTCTTTCTTATTATTTCACAACTCCTGAGTGACAGCCCTGCTGATAGTGAAGGGGTCCACCTTAAACTCCCCCCACTACCAAACACGAGCCAAACACTAATACTGAATACAACATCATACTTGGAACTTACTTGGAAAATCCCTTACTCCCAGATATTATAGACCATTGGAGCCAAGAGCACAGTGTGTATGTGTGTGAGACTGTGTGTGTGTGTGTGAGAGAGACTGTGTGTGTGTGTGTGAGAGACTGTGTGTGTGTGTGTGTGTGTGAGAGAGACTGTGTGTGTGTGTGTGTGTGTGAGAGAGACTGTGTGTGTGTGTGAGAGACTGTGTGTGTGTGTGTGAGAGAGACTGTGTGTGTGTGTGTGCGTAGGACTCACCACAGGGCAGTCTCCCAGACGTGAGTATAGTAGATAGCTGTGCAGGTCTCCATGCTTCATGTAGGGCAGGATGACCACAGGTGATGGATAACCTTCACTCTCCACAGTCTGGAGACACACACCTGGGGACACAGTTGAACAGAAACATTGTGGCCTAGGCATGACTTCAGGAAACGTAGACCCTGTCGCCCAGCAGGGAACAGTAGAAGTACGAGGAACTTAGGATACCACTGTGAAAGTGTCCCCCTGCACTGGGGCAACGCTGTCTGAATCCAGACTAATACTGATGTTCTGTGTTTCCTCACCTAGGAGCCTCATCACGTTGTGGTGGTCAAACTCCTTCATGCACGCGGCTTCTCGTAGGAAGTCCTCCATCTCCGTGCGAGTGCAGATGGCGACTAGAGGGAAGAAGAGCGGGAGAGGGGCGGGTGAGAGCGTGCGGGTGAGAGCCTGCCTGCTTCAGAACGTGTCGTATTTTCTGCGGGGGTCAACTTACTCTTCATGGTCTTCACTGCCACTTTCAGAGCAGACTCCTCCTGAGTGACCAGTCCCTCCATCACAGAGCCAAACTCTCCTGCACACACACACACACACACACTGGTAAAGCGACATACTAACTACAGAATGTTTCCATTCTGTCACAGCGATAGTGTGGTGCCCCATTATCAGATGGGCTCAGCTGTAGCAAGGCCAGGAGAGACAGGCAGTATCTTAGTTTGTGATAGACAGAGGAGCGGAAATCCCAGCAAGATATCTTCCCTCCAGGGCTGACTCCCTGAATGATCTGCATCCCACAGACTTTATCCCAAGGTCAGGAGAGAGTTGAGGAGGCCTGCTGCTCTCACCTTCTCCCAACGTCTTTCCCAGGGTTAGTTTATGTTTGTCCACCATCACGTCCTGCAGCTTGTGCTTGAGATCGTCACTGATGCCAAGGGTGTTCACTGGCAGAGACAAAACACAGCAAAACACGGTCAACGTCAAATAACAGCGTCTTAAACGTACAGGACTGAAACACCCAGGGCCGGCCGGTCATGGAACCTTTCAGGGGTCTGACAGCATTTTGATACACATCATTACTGGGCGGGACCGTATTGGAGAGAGAGGACAGGATATGAGGTCATAGACAGGGGTGGAGCCGGTGGTGTCAAGCCCCGCGGCTCTCCCAGGCTGCGGTGTCGGACTGAGGTCAGGCCCAGCTGGCTGTCACCCATCGGCACTGATAGCGAAGAGACCGTGCGTCACTCCGACACGGATGTTTTCACATCTGGGCTGAGCTGCGTTCAGGGACAGACGTGTGAGAGGAACCCCTCTCCCCCAGCTGTTGCCGGACTATCAATCTGCCACGCGTCGGACAGCAATGCGCTCAGTCCGCAGGCATGTTCCGACGAGCACTTAGCGTGACTGGCTCTCAGCAGATGCTGGCTAGGAAGTCGGGGCTGTCTTGTTGGTGAGCCAGGATGACTAATCAACAACAACAGAGCATCCGACCATGTTGTCGACTCTATCCATGGGGGATATCTTTCTCTCTCTCTCACCCCTCTCTCTCCCTCTCTCTCTCTCTCTCTCTCTCTCTCTCTCTCTCTCTCTCACCCCTCTCTTCCCCCCCCCCCCCTCTCTCTCCCTCTCTCTCCCTCTCTCTCTCTCTCTTAGGTGATCTCATTCAGCTTCTTCATCTGTTTTTCTTTCTCCTCCTGTCATTTGGTTGTTTTGTCACTCCAACATGTTGCAACGTGCGATGTGAAGAAGAACACTCACAGTGTCACTGAACTTGAGTGTCGCTTGACTGTATGAAAGATGACTGTGTGTGAGAGGCAAATTTTTTGGGAGCGAACAATTCTGGCTTTTACAGAAAGGCATCTTGGCAGAGCACAGACATGTACTGATATAAAGTACCATGGGGTTTTTTGATACTGCACCTCAATTTAAATCGTATTTCCCTGGGCACCCTGTCTTAAACAGATTACATACACTCTAGGCTGTAAGATGACTTAATAAGATAAAACATTTTCCTGTAAGAGCCAGTGTCTACTGAATGGGCACACTGTGCTGTTTTCTCAGCTGGAAAGACGAGATATACTACAAAAACAGAAGGAAAAGTTCTGAAACTGTAGTAGTTAGGTCAGGCCTGTAACCCTAGTGTCAGAAACAAACCACAGGCAAAAGAACAGGGAAACTATCTACTATGTATCACTGTCTGTGCTGAGGCTGGGTACTGGTCGAGACATGTACAGATCTGCTCTTCCATGGACAAGCCACCAGCCTTCAGTACAGAAGGCTGGGATGCTCAATCTGGGTTGAGGATGAAATTTTGTTTATCTCTGATGCTCTATTTCTACATTTCTATGCAGCTGCATGTCTGTGAAACAAGTGTAACCTGTGTGTGTGTGTGTGTGTGTGCGGGTCTAAGAGAGGCAGGAGGTGTACTACTCACAGGTAGCCTCGGTGGTTCTGCGGCTGTAGGTGCGACGGGCTCGGTACCGGACCACCAGCTCCCCACTCTCCATCATGGGCTCAAAGGCCTCACTGTGAACACACACAGTCAAACACACACACAGTCAAACACACACACAGACACACACACACAGACACAGAGAAAAAGACACAGTTAAGAATCAGTCGTAGCTCCTGCAGGTGGCTAAACAGCTGAAAGCCTGGATTTTCCCTCTAGTTCAGACGGATGGGATCTTTACACAGATGGGCTCTGTAGAGAAGCCTTCTAAATGCAGCAGAATGCACAGGGAAACTGAGACTAATAGGTCAAGCAAAATACATCATTTATCTTGGCTCAGCAGCGCTGCCTGGTCCCTCCCTCCCTGAGGTGGGAGGAGGCGGGCCCATGTGGTACGCACCCGAAACGAGTCTCCTTTCTCCGCAGACGAGCCACGTACACGGCCATGAGCACGGCCAGGGCCACGGCCGCCGCGATGGCCATCACCACGTACCACCAGTGCCAGGAGAAGGCAGGGGGGGAGGACAGGCCTGAGGGGGAGGGGAGGGGAGGAGGGGAGGGAAAGGGGCGGGTCATGTGAGTGTTTGAGGGAAAGGGGGAAGACTAAATAGCTTAACTACCACAGGGGTGTGTGTGTCTTTGGGGTTAGTATGGTGTAAAGGGGTTTTAATGCAGGTCGTAGCTAGGGGGGTACTGTGGTATTCCTGTTGGATCTGTTATTTGTCTCTTGACGTCTCGTGTCCTCTGCGTCGAGGGCTGATGATCTCATTAGAAGCAGCTTAGTGACCTCAACTGCTCCTCCGTATTCTATAAACACTGGGGTGGGACGCCTCATGCTCTTTATTAAACTGAACACCCAAAATACCTCCTTCTCTCCTTCCC